>NC_052110.1:4155476-4210338 GCF_012273895.1 Zerene cesonia
GTACGAAACACAGTGGCATGCCACTATTTCACGCCGGTTTTCTTTGGGGGTGTGGTACTTCCCCGGTGCGAGCTGGCCAAATTCGTGAAAATTTATCTTTCATTATTCGTCATTCATTATCTACTTGTAAAACAATAAAAAATTTAAGCAAAAAGTGTTTCTCTTCGTTCCCTCTTTATTAATGTAGGTTTTATCATTCTGTGCTTAAATGAAATTTGTTTTCCAAGGGACAGTGGCATCAGAAAGGTTTAAATAATATTATGAAAGAATGTAAACACGGTTGTTTTAAGCACTTATGAGTTTAATTTACTGTTTATTACCTACTATTAGTAAAAGAAAGCAATCCTAATAGAACTAAATGAAACACACTCATAGATATAGAGTATAGCATGGATTAGTACATAAAACACCCAAATACAAAAACATTGAAATAATTTATAAATGAAGCTTGATTTTCATGCGCGGAAATGCATTAGGTGTATTTACTTAACAATGTAAACTCTTTACATTTGCCCTTACGTTTTCCTACAAGGTCTATTTCAAGGTGAAGTACGCACTTAAACTTTTATGAAAACGCGCTTACGTGGCCACAATCATCTTGTCAAGCATTGAAATATTAGGGTGCGCCATTTTAGCCAGGTGCCGACCATTACATTCATTCTGTCTGACGAATTCAATTCAAAAGGTTTCTTTTTCCGATTTCTAACAAAGCGAAGACTTAGAAATATTTAATTTCACGCAGAATGTCTCTTTATGCGAGTAATTCTTTATTTCCAACAACAATATCTATACCTAATGGTTTTCCTGCACGAATGGAAGATAAATCGAATAACAAAATAATTTTCTTGGACGTAACTCCAGCTCGATCCCCATACTTAAGACCGGCTTCAAAGAACTCTATAGTGCCAATTAAAGATAACCTAATTATTCCGGAAATCTACAAGGACATTGTCTACGAAAATATAAAGCCCGTCTTTACCCTGCTGCGTATTATGGGGATATTGCCGCTCACGAGACCAACAGCAGGCTTAAACCAATTTCAGATTGCATCACCCTCAATGCTTTATTCTATGGTTATATACATTTGCTTGGTCGGATACGTTCTTTATCTTTCCTTAAACAAAGTGCAAATATTGCGAACGGCTGAAGGTAAATTTGAGGAGGCCGTAATAGAATACCTCTTCACGGTATATCTTTTCCCAATGCTGGTGATCCCAATAATGTGGTACGAGACGCGCAAAATTGCAGATATTCTAAACGGATGGGTTACTTTCGAGGTAAATTAATTATGTACAAGTATATTAGTATAATATTTATTGTTCTTTACGTGAGGCGCTATGGGTATTTATTTTGTGCAATATCATAACATATCAAGCTTGCAATAACCATTGTAATTTCCATATATCTTTTGGTCTCTATCAACAAAAATATAAAGATTACAATGTTTATCTTGTGCCAATGTACCTAAGGCATAATTATTGAAATTATATTGTGTTGTACTCTCCTTACCGTGCCCCAATTATTCGGAGACAAAATCATCCCGACCACGTCCCACTTTACCATAATCCTTAAATTTTAGAGATTTAATTAGAAGAAAGAATGCACCTGAGTTTAAAGAGTAAGTAATACTTATATATACGTAGTTAAAGTAGCTACGGCAATAATTAGGATAATCTAATCTCTTAAATAATTCAAATTTGAAGTGCACTTTGAGCTTATATTTAACCTTTTAAAGGTAATTGGCAACATACCTACAGCAATATTTATTCTCATAACACATTAACCACTATAATTCCACGTTTTGATCTTCTAAAATTAATCGACACCATAAAATGGAAATCTAAATTCCTTGGTTTGCTGATTTCATATTTAAATAAAGCGGTCCTTAGGTAGCTACCTTCATACAGAGGTGACTATTCTACATGAATTTTCTATTCATAGGCTTACTACCACCTGCGGATTCATTCACTTAGATTTATCCTGGATCCAATTAATTTTGAATTTATTTTCATAGCAATATAATTTGTTGATCTATTTTTTACAGTTAGCCTACAAAGCTTTGTCCGGGCGAGTTCTTCCTATAAAACTTTACAAAAAAGCTCTAGCCATTGCTACTATAATTCCCGTATTATCTACAACATCTGTAATTATCACACATTTTACAATGGTTCACTTCAAAATGATGCAAATCCTGCCTTACATATTTCTTGAAATATTGACATACATATTGGGTGGATATTGGTATCTCTTATGCGAAGCGTTGAGTGTATGTGCTAATGTACTCGCTGAAGATTTTCAACAGGTACGTTGCTTTATAACATTATAGTCTTAATTTACGCCACAATTTGTATAAAAAACGAAATATTGGGATTGGTAAGTATTATAGGTTTGTATTATAGTCTATTTTCACGTATTATAAAAAAAGTCGGTGCTGGTCTCGGACCCCTGGTAGGTAACTCTACCGCTCTATTATTAAGATTGCTTAACAATGAAACCCATAAATTCATATTAAATAAATAATAGCTTATCTACACTAATATTATAAAGAGGAAAACTTTGTTTGTTTGGTTGTAATGAATAGGCTCAAAAACTACTGGACCGATTTTAAAAATTCTTTCACCATTCGAAAGCTACATTATCCACGAGTAACATAGACTATATATGTACCACGGGCGAAGCCGGGGCGAACAGCTAGTACAGTATATTGATGAAATCGAACTTTGTGTTTGTAGATTAATATTAATTACATTAATGACCATAATTCTTTCCAGGCACTCCGTCACATTGGGCCAGCAGGAAAGGTCGCTGAATATCGCGCTCTGTGGTTGAGACTAAGTAAATTAGCTCGGGATACTGGCATAGCCAATTGTTACACTTTTACTTTTGTCAATCTTTATCTTTTCTTAATTATCACTCTGTCTGTTTACGGACTGCTGAGTCAAATCTCTGAGGGATTTGGTACAAAGGATATTGGCTTGGCGCTGACGGCTTGCTGCAGTATTTTTTTGCTATTTTTTATCTGTGATGAGGCGCATTATGCATCACAAAATGTGAGTTGGATTATAAATTTATATATAACTAGCTGCGCCCCGCGGTTTAAGTCCGTATCCTGTAGGAATATCGAGATAAAAAGTTGCCTATATGTTATTCCAGTTGTCCAGTCTACGTACCAAATTTCATTGCAATCGGTTCAACAGTCTTTGCTTGAAAGAGCAACAAACACACACACACATCCTTACAAACTTTCGCATTTATTATATTAGTAGCATATATTTAGTGTAAATCTCAATGTATATTATGCATTGGAATATAGGCATATAATAATATACAGTGTACGTTCCCTAAATTAGATTTAAATAGTGTTTAATTTCAAAATTGCTCCTTTGAAATAAATATTCTAAGTTGGGTGTATTGTTTTTATATATAAATTCTCAAAAATAAATTACTCAAATGAATTATCTAATTTCTGTTGTACACCTAGTAATTAATAGTAACATATTTTTTCAAACAAAATTCTTTTAATTTTTGTATAAACACTAGTATTACCCGCGTCTCACAATTTCATCCGCGTAAATAAGTTATAAGTAGTATTTGGTAAGATGCGTTTATTTAAATATTACCAACATACACATAAATTATATTTATTGTTATAGTACTAGTATAGTATTGGTATAGTACTAGTATAGTATTGGTATAGTACTAGTAAAGCTATTGTAGAAAAATAATTTTATTAAATTTAGGTGCGAACAAATTTCCAAAAGAAACTGCTCATGGTTGAACTATCTTGGATGAATACAGACGCGCAAACGGAGGTGAATATGTTCCTGAGGGCAACTGAGATGAATCCTTCTCAAATAAGCCTTGGAGGATTCTTCGACGTCAATCGCAACCTATTTAAATCGGTAAAAAGAAAACCAACACATTTTTAAATCAAATTTAGTCTTACTTCTAAAGGTTTGTGCTTTATTACACGCAGGCCGCAAGAAAAGGTGACCGTTTCGAGAACCATAAACAAATTTCTCTAAACAAAAATAGCCTTAAAGTAAATTACATTCACACATGATTCAAGACATTATCTTAATACTGTCTACTATGGTTTTGAAAAATCGATTTTCTACAATTGTAGATATATTTTATGGGACAAACCTGACGCATTTATAATAAATAGCAAAATGAATTCACGTGTATATATTGTGCGTATATGAGTATTATATTGTGGTTTTAGCTCCTAGCTACAATGGTGACGTATCTTGTGGTTCTACTTCAATTTCAAATTAGCATTCCTGATGATAGTCAGGTATCAGATGAGATGGAAGAAGAAAATGCAAGTACCAGTGGAATTATTGAAGAAATAACCACTACTTCGACAATTGCAACGACGATACTCACAACTATAGCTAAGAAAAAAAAGAAGCATTAACTCGTTATAATACTTAAAAATATAATATTTATGCATAGGAAAAATAGATGTATTTATCCTAATGTATTCTAATCGAAATTATTGATATGATATTAAACTACTTTAAGAGTAATGTTGTAAGATATGTATGATTGTAGTTTTGTATATACCTAATGTAGTTTTATATAATGTTCGATTAGGCTGTTACTACCGTAATAAAATATTGTATTAATTGCCTTTCGCCCCGGCATTGCCCGTAGTACATATATTTTTATAATGATATTATTTTTATTTCTAAAATATTATTATAGCCAATATAACATCTTCAATAATAGCTTATATGTACCTATCAAGTGACATATTTTGTTGTATGATGTAGATATTTAATAAAATAAATGCACATCGATTATGTGTTTCATTATTACTGCTCATTAATAAATAAACCCCTTGACTTAAATGAATAAATTACCATAAGTAACCTAATAATACAATACCACAGATAATGTACATATATCGCTGGTTTCGCTGGCTAAAATTACTGTGTCAGTATTTAATTATATACAATTGTAAATGTTGAAAATCTTTTCAAAATGGCCAACGAAAGTTAACGTTAAAAAAAACAAAACACTGAAATGAAATGTAATAATATTACCCGGGTCATTTACATGCGTGCCAAAATTCGTACAATGTACGAATGTTTACAATCGTATATGGACAAATTATCCGCAAATTCCGTCCAACATTCGTATTCGTGCGAATGTGAATAACCAGCATTAGTAATTAGTATTGAAAACCCACAGACATTAAATCAGGGCGAGCGAAGGGTTCAGTATTATATCCTTGACTGAGAAATTTCGCTAGACGCTTATGTATCCTGCTTTTTACTATATAAAAGATACTTGAATAAATTGTATGCGAACTTGCGTTTCAAACCGCCTCTATGAGAAAAATAAATAGAATGAGCATGAACTACAAAAAGTGGTATCCTTTCCATTACGCAAACATTATTAAAAAAGGTTCCCATTGTTGACATCTATCAATGTCAACTTGAAAGAATATTCCGGATTTTTAAGTGTCAAAGGAAGTTGATAATAAGCAGCTTTATTCATTCTTGTTTTATCTAGAAAACGCCTAGTCAAGCGGCTTTAAAATAGTTTCTAGAAAATTGAAACAGTTTGCTGTACAACCGATTAAACAAAACACAAACACAACAATGGTCGATTACAGCAAGTGGAAGGATATTGAGGTTGGATTTATATTAATTTTATTTCAAACTTTGCGGTTGATATTATTGTAAACATTACGTTATTATTACGTTTCATCCAAATTTGTTACCTTTTTTTAACAGATATCCGATGATGAAGATGAAACCCACCCAAACATTGATACACCGTCGTTATTTAGATGGCGTCATCAAGCCAGAGTCGAAAGAATGGAAGAGAGAAAAAAGGAAAAACAAGAACATGAGCAACGTAAGGCTGAGAATTTAAGGAAACTAAATGAAACCAAAAAAAAGATAACTGAGGTTGGCCCTGAGAGCCCAGATATGGAATCGCTAAAAAAAGCCCTTACTGATTTAGAAAATGAACAAAAGGAGATACAGAAGAAAGAAGAAGAATTGAGAAAGAAAGAAAAAACTACTCCATGGAATGTGGACACAATAAGTGAACCAGGGTTTACTAAAACAGTAATTAATACAAAACCCTCCAGGCCTAGGGATGAAAATTTGACTGAGGAAGAGAAAGAAGCAAAGATGAAGAAATTCATAAACGAAAATGAAAAACTTCTTAAGAAATTTGGACTATTAAGGAAATATGATGACTCAAAACAATTTCTCCAAGAACACAATCAACTGGTGTGTGAAGAAACAGCTAACTATTTAGTTATTTGGTGTATCAATTTAGAAATGGAGGGGGTGAGTAAAATTAGTTCATACAATTGTAGAGTAGGTGGCATACATATTCTACATGATATTTGTTAACAAAATTCAATATTGTTATATGTATATGGACTTACTCCAAATTGCATCTCAATCAAGGCCTATTGACACATACACTATAATAGTTAGTAAAAGTGTAACTCAAATGGTTAATACTAAATATAGCATTAAGATGACTTGAAATAATGTTATTCTTTATAAACCTATTAATTTACTTAACCATTTAAAGTAATATTGATACTTTTAGAAACATGAGCTAATGGCCCATGTAGCTCATCAAACTATCTGCATGCAGTACATGCTTGAGCTGTCAAAACAATTGGATGTGGATCCCAGAGCTTGCATTGGATCCTTCTTCTCAAGGTATTATTGATACAGATATTTTTAACCAATCACACCCATTACTTTAAACAAAGGTACAAAATACAAGTGTCCTGTATGTAAATACATAATAAGTTATTCTGGGTATGAAAATATAAATCCTGACTCTACAATTTATAGTCTACATTTATATATATGTAGACTATAAATTGTAGAAAGTATATAGAATCTACATTTTATAGTCCATAATATAAGCAGGAGTCTACTGATACTGTGCATCTTAGATACATGCAACATTTATAAAACTCAAGACTGAGTTTCATTTCATTGTAACCAAAGTTCTCTAGTTTTTCTGTGTTTTATTACCATCGTAAGTGTTAAGTAAGCCATTACTAGTAAATTCAACTTAATAAACAGAGAATTAAACACATTTACAGAATTCAAGTAGCTGAAAAGACTTACAAAGACTCCTTTGATGATGAGCTTGAACAATTTAAGAAGAGGATTCAGAAGCGAGCAGCAGAGAAGATACAAGAGGCTATCAAAGAGCAGGAAGAAGAGGAGAGACAAGCTAGACTGGGCCCAGGTGGTCTAGACCCCGTGGAAGTCTATGAGGAACTGCCTGATGTAAGCAAATATGGATTTAATAATGTTTGTAGTGGTAATTCTTTTTTGTGCATATTGTAATTAGGTTTAGGTAGGTTCAATACATATAAATGTGCATGTTACATTTGAAAACCTATTATTTATGTCAACATGATTCTCTGGTTAAAAATAGTAGTAAATAAATGCATTTGATAAAACTACAATCAAGCAATGCTCAAAATCAAATATTAGTTAAAACTAGAAATAGAAACAGTGGTCATATTATGTTACACGTTATATTATTTAAAGTAAAATGTAAAGATTATTGAAATTATATATACCTAGATTTGAAAAAAAAATATATATATATGTTTTTTTGTTGCAAACATTTTTCCTTTTCCACAGTGATAAAGATATTGTTGGGATTTCTAACCATTTCATTACATTATAGGAATTGAAGAAATGCTTTGATGCTCAAGATGTTCCAATGTTGCAAGCAACTATAGCAAAAATGCCAGAGCAAGAAGCTGTTTACTATATGAAACGATGTGTAGATTCAGGATTATGGGTCCCTGGGAAGAATGATGAAGAACCAACAATGAAAGAAAACAGTGGACAGCCTTCTGCCGAGAAAGATGTGGAACCTTCTGTCAGCACTGACGATGTAGATTAAGCTCATATCTCTATCGAACCTTGTACATAAGTTAAGCCATGTGGCATTTGCATTTTATCAATTTTGCAGAATAATTGGAATACCTAGTATTATTTCTTTGTTTACCACCTTATGCTTCAGTCGATGTTGTGTACAGAACAATGCTTATAATGAACCCAATATATGCTGGAGATTATGTATTAATATTATTTATTTGCCCTTCTTACCAAATCAATTCCCATTCTTGACTTAATATCGACAAGTAATGGAACACTTTGTAATTTGTATTGTGTATATAAACAACAATCATGATCCTGTGAAATATTTCATATATGCTCTCCATGTTATAAAATATTCATGGTGCAACACGATTACTACGAGAAGAGTTAATAGATATGAATGAAAGTAGAATTGTCAAAAAATATCAAAAATATAAAATAGCATGGTATGGTCAAATTGGTCACGTTTTTTCTTTAGGCGATACACATAACAATCAATTCATATCGTGTTTTAGTTTGAATTTATTACCTTGCAATCTTTATCTGAATTGAAATTCAATCTAGTCCTCAAATGAAAATATATTTAAGCTGTTATATATCAAGGACCTTTACACCCAAATCACCAATATCAGGATAAAATAAAACGAGTGTATAACTTGTACTTTTTATATAACAAAACTACGTAAATAGTGTGAGAGAGGTGCGGCCGCTACGTGAGCACGTGCGGCGGCAACTGCGGCCGGCCCTCCAGCTTGCTGTAGTCCAGGTGAAATTCTTTCGCCACCTACGATACATTATAGGAATATACCTTAACATGATGATTTAATCAGAAATAAGACTTAAATATCAAATGTACACGCGGTTCTTTCGTCATAATAATTAACCTAACATTTTGCCGCAATCGTTGTCACTGTTATATGTATTGACGGTGATCATACAATAAGTGATATTAACTAAATTCACTTATGATAATTATAAAATTTTCGTGTTTCGTTTCAAGTATTATAATTTTAGAGATCTCCAAAGACACGACAACGGATTTAAATGTGCAGTCTTCTTGTGACCACATTCGCTCTTATAGTAAAATACTATTATAATAAATTTTATCATGTTTTGTAATCTAAGTAGTTTTTGATTTCTAATATTTTTTCAATACTACATTAATATTTTTAGAAATTTTCCTAGAAGAAACGTTGGCCACGTTTCGAAAACAACACTATCTGTCTAGTGGTTACAAATTATAAGGACTGATGAATGTTTGTTTTAATACGAGTGCAGACGATTCAATTATGATATGGTATATACGGAACGTAAACTTGTAAATTATTATTTAGCTGTTAGATTTGAGAAAAAATCGGATTGTATCTAATGATTGAGCATATTTGAAAAGCGACAATTTTATTTCTACGTAAAAACATCTATGGTAATTATTTTGTACCCATCTTGAATGAGTTAAATATGAAAAGTTGTAAAATCATAATCTTACTAAAACCCAACATTTCCTACCAAACGCCTACTTTTATGGAATATACATTAAAATGCGGAAATGAAAACGTAACTTTATACATACTTAAATCTACTTACGGTTACAAACTATAAATGCAAAATATATATAGTTTTTGTTAATATATATTAAAAAGAGAAATATACCTTACGCCAATTATGCGCATCGAAAAAGTAATAGGTGCCTCGTTCATATGTGGACGTCTTTTCGACCATCGGCATGCCGGGCGCTTGCGAGATCCACACCTTCTCCTCCATGTGATACCGCCATTCCCGGTTATATCTGAATAAATTAACATTAAGTATCGTTACTCATTTCTTGAAAAGATAAGAAAAATATAATGCCTTCAAGTATAGCATAAATGTTTAGGTATTGTAGATTGTTAGAAGGTTTGGTTTGAGGATTCCCATTCTATTGCACTATAACCTGGTTAATTAATATGTTCATGTTGATAGATCTTGTGATCTTTTTATGTTAAATCATATAGTCAGGGTCTATCTGTATGTCTGTGTATATTGAGGTAAAGTGAGTTAAGTTGTGATAAAAAAATATAAATGTCGTATTATACTTACAACTCAGCGGCGGCGGCAATTTGTAGTACGTCTCCAACGAAACAGTAAAATAGATAAAAAAGTAAATCCTCTTTATATCGACTCAGTCGTAAAGGTGCTAATTTTTCCCTAATTGATCCGTTTATCAGGTATTCAGGAGGAACATGATAGTCCATATCTTGAGGCCTACAAATAAAACATGGAAATTCAGATTTTTTTGACACAATTCATACATACTGTTATTTATTTGATATTTGCAATTGTTCATTCAAATCTACATTCAAAAATATTCAAAATAATTCATGAGGGATCGGCGGCAATATTATTCTATCATAGCGACAAGTTGTTAATAAACTTCGAAAGAGGAACATTGCCTTTGTCAATCATTTTTATTGTCTCGAACTAAAGCATAAAATTGTTGAATTTTAAGAAGAAATTAGGTTGTGGCATAGATTTACATTTCCTCCTCAAAAGAATTCCCATTCTGTTTTTCTTGGATATATTTTTTTTACCTATGTATCTCGTTTACAGGACAATATAGTTATTTGTTACATATATATATAAGGGCATTAAATTACCTGCAAGGCGTATCCGCCCAAGGCCCCGCGAAGGTTAAATAAAGGTTGTCTGGTGAATTCAAGTTCAGGCCCAGGGCAGTAAGGTCCTGTCCCAACGCTAGCGACACCAGACTAGGGTCCGACTCCGCCGCACGAATGAACGTCAACAGGCCAACAATGCCAAACTGATTCGGTATCATTGTCTCAGGGATGTTCGTTACTTTACCTGTAAATTGAACAATGTTATAAATATTGTTTTACATATTTGACTAAATTTATTCATAATGTCTTAGGATACAATATTACGCTTCTTAGTCTCTCTGGTTTCTTTTTTACACGCTTTTTATTAGCTTCACCTGTATGTTTGTTTGTTTGTATGTTTGTTTGTTTGTATGTTTGTTTGTTTGTAACTGACTTCTTTGGGCGCGATTTTGACCCACTTTAAACGGCCAGATTTCGTTCAAACTTTGTAGATTTATTGAGGACCGATGACAATACACTAATTTGATAAAATTATTCCAGTTTTCAATTTGCAAAATATGATTTTTGTTAAAGCGTGTTTTATAGTTTTTTTAAACTATTATATTTTATTATTTTTGAAGTACTAACTGTTGTTAAAAAATATATAATTGGCAATTGGCATAACATAGCAATAGAATTAAGTTTTTTGAGATGTTCATGTTGATGACATTACCCTTATCCCTTTTTAATTAAATTTTTAATAAATCTATAAATGTATTTGTTATATATTATTTACAGAGCGATAACACACCCTCAATGGTGGGTTGATGCTAAGTTTAAAAAGAAGTAATAGTTATTGGAATGATGTTTAAGATTAAGGAAGGCATATAAATATTCTCTTTGTGAATTTTATATCCCATTATTATTCTAATTAGTAAAAGAAAGGTTTCATAAAAGAGAACTGTTATCAAATTAATCGTCCAGTCAATATATTAAATCTATTTTTTATTATATAATACAAATATTAATAAGAAGTAACTAGAAACTAAAAGCACAATACTATTTTCTGCAGTAAATTAATAAAATATTTGCATGCCAAAAGAGTTGATAAAAAATATACTGAATATATATCATGCATGCTCAGAACTAATTTAGCAATAATCTATACATTAAACTATCAAACACTATAACATTAATAGACAATAATTTTATGTGCAATAATAATTTCTTATATATAATATAATTATACATAAATATAATATTTTAATACCCTACATATGGTGAAAAAACATTTGATAAAATTAAATAAATTGAAAAAAATAGACAAATTATAAATGACGACAATAACGGATTTCTCGCACGCAAAGAAAATCACATATTAACGAAACTAAAACTCGGTCCTGCGTTAAAATAACAACATGCTTGGGATACATACTCCAAATGCAATCACTAAAAACACCGACATTCTACATGAACACAACACTTTAATCACATCCTTACAATTTCACATGTTATACACACCATAAAATTCCGAATGTGCTCCTTGATTGACAACTTTGGGGAAGAAAAAAAATTATATGTCATTTTGTGTTAGTCTATGGTCAAATTATGTCATGCACATAATTTAATTGTTATTGAACCGATTATTTTATTTTTTAATAAACCACATGTAATGTAAGTACTTTAGTTAAATTCCTATACATTAAATTAATCCCAAACTTGTAAATATAACTTAATTATTATATTTGAAACACAGTGAAAGAACAATAATTTTTTACTTTACTAATTAATACCTTAAGTATATATTTGAAAATACCAACCTTAGAAATAAAACTTAGATAATTTTCAATGCCTTGTTTGTAAACCACATTTTCTTGTCGTTTCTAATAATGTAAGTCTTACATACCTTCTAAGTTGTATTGATGCCTCTCAACACATTGTAGATTCGTTAGTGAACATGCTTTTTTTAATAGAATCAAGCTGGGTTTTAATGTAAAAGCATGTGGATATTTTAGTTATTTTGAGATTTTGGTAAAAATTTAAAATTTCAGACCTACACCATGGGTATGGGTTACTCAATATGTACTACCAACCTTTGCACGAGGTCTGTGATATGTGAGCTGCGAGACGCGGTAGACTCGACGGTACGCTAATAAAACATGCACTGATATGTACCAACCTTCCGGCGAGGTCTGTATGCCCTTGCGCGGCGGCTTGTCGGGCGCATGCGCGAACTCGTGCGGCGCGGGCTGCGGCGGCGGCAGCGCGCCCGCGCCCGCGCCCGCGCTCGACGTGCCCGGCAGCGCGGGGAAGTCCTCCGACGACATCGTGAACTCCGACTGCTCTGCGGTTGGCTGCTTGACCATACCCACTGTTAATGTATCGCGGATGTTATTGGTTAGCTCATTTCTCTGTTATGTGTAGGATGTTTCGCTTGATTGGATGGGTAAATGTCATTAAAAATTTATAAATTCTGTTATTATTAATTTATATTGTCAGGGGTTATGTACAAAATCTAAAAAATTAGGAACAGTTTTTCAAGTCAAAGAAAAAAAATATATGTAAATAATCATACATTTTGCCTATTAAGTTCAGCTTTTAAACAATCTTTAACAATGGAACTTCTTAATGTTACCGCTAAAACAGATTAACCATCAAAAAGTTAAACGCATAATATTTTCTACTTTTTATTCAGATGCCACCTCATACATATCCATACTACAGTTATCATTATTTCTTTCTATGTCTTGGTTGATTTTCTTGAAAGTATAAGAGTTAACTATAAAGTAATAAAAATATCAATTGTTTTCTAGTCATACACAAGCAGATAAACGTATATTTACCGTAAGGTTTAGAGCCGGGCGGGGGCGGCGCCGCGGCCGGCGCCTGGTCGCCCGCCCCTCGCGCCGTCAGCGACGGGAACTCGCTCAGGTCGAGCAGCGGCGGCGTCGACGTGTCCCCGCCCTCGCCGAACACCGAGTGGTAGTTGTTGCTCGCGTTGAAACGCGACAGGTTTGCCATACTTGACTGGAATGGGAGTGTCGTTATGTTAACATTACCACAATATAGTAATTATAAAATGATTTCTGGTTATCTTATTTTGCTTATTATAAGAAACAACTTATAATCGAAGATTAACTGTTGTCAAATCAGAAATATGTTTTAAATGAAACACAAATGTTTAACATAATGATAAATAAAGCAATTTATTTGAGACCACATACTAACAAATATCAAGCAATATTCAATCTAAAAAATGGGGTTCAAATACTAAAATAAAAAATTTATAAAAAGCAACTCAGACTGATTTATATCTTCTCCAACTCCAATAGTGAACAACCAAACTTCGCAAACAAAATGCAGACTATATTATATTCATCTACTAGAGTACTAGGAAATTAAATAGTTGTCAAGCAATCATAGTTAAAATTGAGGCCACTGTGTCAACTGAAGGAATAACTATGTCAATGTTGTATTGTACTTCATAAAATGGATAAATAATAATGTATGCTACATTTAGTGAACAGAAATGGCTACTAAATAAACTTCAACTATAAAGAAATTGTATAAACATATAGCTTAAAAATGTTAATTTCACCGTAGCATACCATAGAATTTGAGTTAGCTTGCGACAGTGGCGTCGCCATTGGTACCCTCCGGTCAGCAAATGCTCTCTGTCCAAATAGTGTTGACCTTGATGCCATAGACGGGGGTGCACCTCCGGGCATCGCCGTCGATCCACCCCGGCCTGGTGATAGTGGTCCACCGAATGTTGGCGTCACATGACCTGACACTCCGCCAACGAGACCCGAACCGACGCGCCCACCGACGCCCCCACTTACGAGGCTTCTAGGCGCTTGTTGATAATTCAAGTTTGCCATACCCTGAAATTTTTAATTTCATCTGTTAGAAATAGCATCACATTATTTTGCTCTAAATTACTGTTGTTACAAAATAATTGGTTAACTATATGTACACTTACTTTAGAAATGGAATATTGTATGATAATGATAAGAATGATGAGTTAGAATGTATATTAAAGATGCAAAACTGCTCAAGACAATGTACTATGCAATTCAACTTAGAATAGGCAAGTTGATGACCATCCTGGGTCAATTTGTGTCAAATTTCATGTCATGATTTATTGGGTTTTCAAGGACCTTTTGGCACTTGGATAAATTCAGAACTAATTCCGTCATCTTGCAAGCCATCATTTAATGACAGATCCCAGAGTGCGCTCTTTGATGCAGTTATAAGGTTTCCCTTATTACAATAATTTAACTTATTTCATTACAATAACTTAAATTATCTAAGTAAATTAAAAACATAGAAGAATAAGAAAATTATGAAAAATTGCATATATTTTACTGAAAATAAGAAAATTAGTTTAAGAGTTCTGTTCTTAATTTCCCTGAAACAATCTAAAAGATAACTGGAAAGCTTTGAAAAACAAAATCAACATGTAAAAACTAATTAATAATCCAATTAAAAATTATTGAATATGTATGAATTCTAATTAAAGACTATTTATATTATGCATAAGACAATTATCTTTACATGAACAAGATTCATTAATAGACAATTTTTTCAAATATTATTCATGTTTCAAATTCATAACTTCAATGATTTTTCATTTTCTATGTATACATTCTCATTCAATTAATGTGAATTTAATTTTTAATACTAACATTGCATTGAGAAGTTTGTTTCTGATTTATTTCTTGACGTCCACAATGTTGATTTGCATTTCTAAGTTTAGAATTAATAAATTTAGTTACTCAGGGAGTTGTTAGTTCCTAGATGGACAAACACATTTATAATAAGTAAATAGTACCTAAGTGCTACTTGATGTAATAAAAACAGTTGATGTAGAATAATACTCAAATTAAATATGGAACTAGTAGAATATGTGTTCATTTAACAGTTCAAAATAAGAAATACTATTATTTTAACCCTAGAAATTGTCACCCAATACAAATAATGTCATGGACAGCTGGAATTTAAATCTGCAAGTTAAACTTACTTTTTTAACCCAAAGTTATAATAAAATCTGATAAACAATAATTGCATATGTTAAATATATGCAATAAGTAACAAAGTCGGCATGTTGGTTAATTTTTCAGTGATAAAAATAAGTCAATAATAACAAAAGTTGGTATACGTAGATCAAGATGGTTATTTATTCTCCTGTCAAACAATGGCGACCCTGGAAGACGTTCCAATTTCAGTTCACCATCAAATAAAATAATTAAATATTTACCTAATGTGTCAACGTCAGTCCTCAATTCTTATTTTAGTTACAGTATGGATAGTTCATACTCATATACACCTTGAGAATATTGAATATTTCCACTTGAATGAAATAAACAAAAGTTTGTTGACTGTTTAATTTTTCAGCGATTAGCATTTAATGCACCAACTAAAAAATATTCAGGGCTATCTTTCCATGGAACAATGCTATAAAACACCCAAAACTTTATACATCTTTACGTCACTGTTTTGTATTTTAACAATTTCACTCAGATTTGTCGAACGCCACATTACCCTAAACAACTGGCGGCCATATTGTTAGAGCGGAAATTTACAAACTCAGTCACCTTTTAGGCCTATACAAAAAATATACGTTTAATAGAAATAAAACACAAATTTCTAAAACATTAATATTTTTTTTACTGTTTTGTTATTTAATCTATTTTGTTTTGTCCATTTAGAAAACAATATTTTTAAAGACTATAATTTAGGTGGTCTATTGATATATCATTAAAAATAACATGAAGTAAAAAGTTACCGCATGAAATTATTAAATCCATAGATCTTACTAATTTAATCAAATGCTCTGTTTAAATTTGTTTTCAACTACTAATGATAATAACCCACAAAAAGAATCAAAATTGAAACCTGTTGAGAATTGTTACTTTTCACACCAGCTCGCTTTCTCATGCTGCATTTTTGTCTTAAAGTTGAATTTAGTTCCTAGTATAATAAACGAAAACGTTGCACAAATTTCTAGAATCACTTGAAAATCTTTGAACTACTTACTTTAATTAAGTCTTCCATGTGTAAATTTCAAAACTACCGTCATGTCTAATTTTGTATAGAATTGTAATTTTTTTTTTCTGGAAACTGCATTTCTGTACGGTATATTCCCACGGTTTTGAATAAAAAAAAAACTTTTGTGTGGTTTTTATTAGTCTCTGTAAAAATTAATTTAATATGTACCTAGTCAAAGTATTGCAATCAAAGACAAGTATTGTCTATGAGAAGTCATACGCTAAAATAATTGATTAAGTGGTAATACTGGGATCATATGATATTTCAATGGAGAAGCACGTCTGATAGGCGTCGACTTATCTCTTCAGCCAGTGTTTAATTTTCTGGCTCAATATCGGTTGTTTTACGTGTTAGTGGTGTTATAAAATAACTATCAGCCATGGCGCTCAGCGATGCAGATGTTCAAAAGCAGGTAATTACGCTATAACTATCTTATTTTTACGGTAATTGCTACACGTAGTTTTCTTTGCATTGAAAATGTCAAGATTGATTGATTCAGGGCATCCCATGTTGGGGACTAAATGTTACATTAGTTTATTTGTGGACCAATTTAAATACTTAGCATGGCTAAAAAAATGCATTTTATGTTTAGATCAAGCATATGATGGCCTTCATCGAACAAGAGGCCAATGAAAAGGCTGAAGAAATCGATGCTAAGGCAGAGGAGGAGTTCAACATCGAAAAAGGCCGTCTGGTCCAACAACAGCGGCTAAAGATCATGGAATACTATGAGAAGAAGGAAAAACAAGTTGAACTCCAAAAGAAGATGTAGGTTAACAATCTCTCTAACTCTCTATCGATAGCACATTTAGCTTAAAGGAATAGCCTTTTAATACTCGGAAAAAGTATTGTCTTATTATTACCAATTTGTTAGTGGAATTTAATAGTAAAACATGTGATTTACATGTGACACAACTTTGTAGCCTATCTTTAATGGCATTAATAATTAAATTACAATTATAAACTCTCATCATGAATATGTACCATTTGAAATTTTCTTATGTAGAAAAATCTGATTCTATATCTAATTCTAATAGACGTGAAGGAAGGTGGCTAAATATTCATAAGTCTCATAAGAACTATCTGTACCCCTCAGTTACCCCCCTGTCATACATGATGTTTAAAGCCTTCTTTCTTTAATGGACAATTTTATGCTGATAGTTATTTTCAAAGAACCAGTAGTACCTGGGTTAAGGACATTCTAACAAGCAAATTCTTTTATTATATTAAGTACCAATTCTATAAATATCTTAATGAAAACACATTTACCTGTTGGTAATTTATTCAACAACCAATTATTTAACTTCTTATTTGTAGCAAATAAATATTAAAAGAATATTTCAATTCATACAGTTTTACTTCTCTGAGATTTTATAAAACTGGTTTCACTTACCATGATATTTCACTTCACTGATAATTCCCTTATCTTTCACAATTCACATGTCTTATGTGTACTATTAAAAGTATTTGCTTAAAAGCATGTAGTTAAATTTGTGCCAAAACTGTAAAATTGTAATAAAAATTAGATTTTTCCATAATAAAACAAACCAAAAGCTGATCTAAAAACGATTATACTGAGGAGTTCTTTAACTTTTTTTTGGAAAATATCTGTTGTAAAAATTAAAAATATTGTTTAACAATTACTTAAATCTTTAGTACTTTAGTAGGAATCATAAATCATAAACCATGTATTTAATTGACATGTTCGTTGAATGTTCAGTGAAAATATACATCATATACTACTCATATTCACCATAAAGTTTTACCAAATTATACCATTAAAATGTCACTCTATAAATATAACTATAGCTATATACATTTAACTTAGTTGTTATAGGTAGACAAATGACATAAAATATTTAGAGAAATTGTTTTTTGTACAGTGCCAGTGAGTTTTATAAATAAAAATCATGTGATTAGATTAATTCATAAAATAGTTGACTTCCATTATGGTCACATGTGGTTAGGATAGAAATAAACTCGTGTTTTGATTATAAGTTCATATTAGTTTAAGATAAACATGTTTATTTATTGTTATATCACCAAATATACAAAATTACAATATTTTGTAAGGTATTTCTTAATTATTCAGTGGCAACATATAAAATGTGAAACTTCATATAAATAAAATGCTGGATTGAGTTTGTTGGGTTGGTGGTTGTTTTCAAAAATACTATATAAAAAGCCACTTTTAGTCTTGATGACAAAGAATTTAGAAATATTTTTGGGACTTATAACATGTGCGTGTTTCAAATCATTAATTGTATACTTTTGTAGGAAATACAGATTTATTTTTAGATGACTCGCTAACTTTGTGTGTTATATTTATATGAAATATTTTCCATTGCTTAGTACATATGTTATCATTTAACCTTCCTCAACACCTATGAATACTTCAATATCAAAAATAGACTAATTGGTCTACCCCTTATATATAGCAAGACAAAATAGCAGTGATTATTTTTTTTATATGTATTTTTTTATTATAACTTTATATTATATTTATATTATATTACACAATGTCAACAGTCAGTCATCAAACATGCTGAACCAAGCTCGTCTGAAGGTGCTCAAAGTACGTGAAGACCACGTGCGTAATGTACTGGACGAGGCCCGCAAGCGCCTGGCTGAGGTGCCCAGCGACAACAAGCTGTACTCAGATCTGCTTGTCACACTCATCGTACAAGCTCTCTTCCAAGTGAGTACTCTTTTTTGTTTTTTTTTTATGTAACCATATTGTTCATACTTACATACTTCAATGTGAGTATATTGATTTGAATTATGATAGACAAGAGAAAGAAAAGTGTGTCTTTACTAGTTTACTAATTTGTTTAATTTTTATCTGAGATTATGTATGTTTAAAATATCGCCCAAAAAGTCTGAAGCTCTAATTGTCCAATTATATTGCTATGTTATAGCCACATACTGAAATCTGTATTAATTAATGTTTTCATGGTTTTTTATTAAAGGAATCTCATGATTAACTCATTATCCGTTTCCTATTAAAGCCTCAACTAAACTGGGAGATAATATTTCCCCTTCCCTAAAAGAAAATGGCTATTGAGTTTTTATATTTCGCAATAATATAAAGCAAATCTTAAATAACAAAATTCATCTCAATAACAACTTTTTATCTATATGGCTTCAATAATTACTTGATTTCAAAAAAAAATCCTCACAGCTTGTTGAGCCAGCCGTCACCCTCCGTGTGAGACAAGTAGACAAAGCCCTAGTGGAGTCCCTGCTCAGCCGGGCTCAGGCTGACTACAAGAACAAGATCAAGAAGGATGTACAGCTGAAGGTTGACACAGAGAACTTCCTGCCACCAGACACCTGTGGTGGTATTGAACTTATTGCTGCCAAGGGCCGCATTAAGGTACATTATTGTATTTTTATAGTCATGAAAGGTAAATTGATGTTAACATCACTGTGGTAGTAGACTGGGATGGTGGTAGCCCTTAACATAAGGCGACCTACAAGCTCCTTTGTCGACGACGACATAAAATAAAACGTTAAAAAACTTGCGGCTTCAGTCAAGGGACCGTGTGGACGCCGAGGGGTTTTAAATTTTAGCAATTTATGGCCCTACAAACTCTTAACATCAAAATATATGTGAACATCCAAAACTACTCTGAACAAACAGTGACATTAAGATGCTAATCTTCATTCTTGTAGTTTATACATTTTAAAAAACCGAGTTATTTGTAACCTCTTCGCCTATGTATATTTTCGATCGCTATGGCTCCGTAAAATAACAATAAAGTATGCACATACTAATTGAATGTTTGCAATGTTCGTTCCAGATCCGCAACACTCTGGAGTCGCGTCTGGAGCTGATCGCTCAGCAGCTCCTGCCCGAGATCCGTAACGCTCTGTTCGGTCGCAACCCTAACCGTAAATTCACCGACTAAACAGTCAAACAAAAAGCACTTGTTACTACTAACAACATATTTAAAACATTCATTATTAGTAGAATTGAATAAGTGTTTTATTTGCCTAATTAATAATAATAATAATATGTATTTTAATGTGTATAATTCTATCGCCGTTTAGAATGTATACTGATGAATGTTAAGTCGCCAGAAAATGTATTAAATGTGTGATCATGTTATTTGTCTGAAACCTGGTTCTACAAATCGCTTTGAGTGTACATTAGTTTCGCCGCTAAATACCCGTTTTTAAATTAAATATTTTATTATTACAATTCATTCAAGTAGCCCATGTTATATACTAGAGGATGTAGTTTATAGGATTTTGGAAACAATATATTTAATGTTACTGTCTTATAGATCATATATGTGGAAATATTACTGTTAAATATAGTTACATCATCCGATTTTCAGTATTAAAGCACAAGTTAAGGGAATGCTTCATAGATCGTGTTCTATTCTCTTCCAGAAATTTCGATGTATTCATCCTATACTCATCTTCTATAAGGTTTTTTTAGGGAATAAAATGGTGATTGTAAGAATGGAGTATGACGGCAGCATCCTATGTTATGTTCACTCAAATTGATGCAAAGATTTGGCTGGGCGCAGCGTAGTGTCACACTTCATTCTTACAGCCCTTCTATTAGTCCAGTCAAAAGCTCTAGAATAATACCGCAGCATAATTTCTTTGTACATTTTGACTGGACTAAATACATTCCTTTTTTTCTTCCTGGCAATCAAATTGTTTTGGGCTTGCTTCTAACATTCAATTGGAGCACTGTAGCTCTATATTTTAAGGTATATAATATGTATGTATGTTTTGATTATGGCACTGTTAAAATTCTTATGTAAATATATAGATGTGTTAAAATTCCTGTTTTATTTATCAGCCTCGTCATATTTTGGTTCCCTATAATCTCTTAAGGAATGAAAACTACTTTTTTCACAATTAATAAAACCAAGATTCATTAACACATTTTATTTTCTTGAAACACACAAGCCTATAAAAAATTGTATATTGTTAATATAAGTTATTCATTGTGGCACTATAGTATACCTTCATCTATAAATAATTAAACATTAATCTTCAATGAAAACTGTGATGGTTCAAGTCATTTGTTTGATTAAACATTACCATAAATAATTTGCGATTTCAAATTTAAGTGCTATAATAGCACCCATAGCAAATAAAATAAAAACTAACAATATAATTAAACCTTCACACTTCCCTTTCCAAAAAATTAAACTTAACTTGAATGTCTTACAAATAGTAAAGTTGGTATGACCTTATCTCTCCTTATAACTAGTCATCAAAAGGAGGTAAACCAAAGAGTTCAGGTTTAAATTCTTCTAGACTATTAAGTACTAGTGTTGCTTCTTTTGTAAAACTTCTGTCCATTTGAGGATCTGGCACCAAAACTACTTGCATGCCTGCTGCCAATGCTGCATTTACACCATTAACTGCATCTTCAAACACTAGACACTAGAAATAAAATTTAAATTGTTTTACATTTTGTAGGTAAACTTCTTTTTCTACATAATAACTATTATGAAGTTATTAGATTTCTCTCTAATTTACTTGAATATTTTATGTAAGAATGAATTTATGTACCCATATTATATACCATACTAATCACCATCATCAGCCTATATATGTTCCCACTGTAGGGATGCAGGCTTCCTATGATGGTTTAGGCCAAAAATCCACCAAGTGCAGGTTGGCAATAAAGCAGGTTTCATGTTGTTGAGCTTTAGATTTTTCGACAAGTCGGGTTCCTCACAATGTTTTTCTCCACTGTTTCGAGCAGAGGTGTTGTTACCCTTACAGGAGATAAATTGAAAAATCAATTTGTTTCCTGCATGCTCGCCTGGTAACCCCCAACTATTTAATAAGTATTATTATAAATATACCATAACAAATGAGTTTTTATATTAAAAGTACTTACTTTTGCTGGATCAGGTTTGTCTGGAAATTTGGCAGCCGTTACCAAGAATATATCAGGATGTGGTTTACCCAATTGCACATTGGGGTCTGAGCCACCAAATGTTTTGTATCGAAACAATGAGAATAGCTCTGTGTGATGTTTATCCACTTTCAAATGGTAGCTTTCCTCACTAGAACTTGTAGCTAAGGCTATTGGTACCTTATGCTGATGAAGATGTTCAATTAACCTCTGTGCTCCTAAATAATGAAACAAAATTGTTATCATCTGGAGGAATCCTTTTCCTTTCCTTTATTTCTTCCGTCAATTCTTCCAATTTAAAGTCAGCAATCCATTTGCAAAGGCGTAAGGTGGCAATCATCCTTACGCCTCTGTAAATGTTCATGGGTGGTGGTAGTGGCGCTTGCCATCAGGCGATCCACTAGCCTCAGTTAAAAACCTTCATGTATAAAGTGGGAGTAGTTTAGAAATGCAAACTTATTTTATATAAAATGAAAACAACTGCTTGTCTCATGTAAGTACCTGGTAACAATTTTGTGTCTTGAAAAATTTTTTCACCCTTCTTACTTTCAGCTAGAAATTGCTCAACCGTCAGGGGAAGGTCTAATTCGGTTATAATGATTTTGGCAGATTCGTGAGCCTGGCGACCCATCAATCGCAACTTCAAATCATATTTATATTCCTTTCCATATTTTGAGAGCATATTTTGGAAAAGCACTGTGTACAGTTCCTCAGTATCTAAAATCAATTGTTATGTCTTCTAATAATCTCGTAAAATAGTAAAAAACAAAGATAATATTACTTTTCAGACTGAAACATTTTATGCTTTGATAGCTGATTTGGTAATTACCTACTTACTCAGTAACAATCCATCCATATCAAACAGCACATGAGTTACTGGTTTAAAAACCATAGTTTCAAATTTAATTTAGATACAAAATTACAAAAATTCAGTGCTTCATTCAGAATTTTTCCAATGATAATAAAATATGTAGGTAATATATAATATACTACCGACTAACGATTTACGATTGTCGTGTACAAATAAAAAATTTCCAAGTCAAAAGTACTATTTTCCAATTTTGTGCTATACTTTTTACGGTTTCTTGTTCTACGCGTGGTTCTTATCTTTCAAACAATAACTACGTAAGTACATAAGGTAGGTAGGTAAGGTCGTACTGTAACATTTTTTATCTATGCTATATCTATACTAATATTATAAAGCTGAAGTTTGATTGCTTGAACGCACTAATCTCAAAAACTACTGGACCGATTTAAAAAAAATATATCAGTGTTAGACAGCCCATTTATTGAGAAAGGCTATATATGTACCACGGGCGATGCGGGGGCGGACCGCTAGTGTAATATATAGATAATATATTTAAATTATTATTATTAATATTGGTCTATGAGAGTAAAAATTTGAAAATGGGAACAATGATTTGTCTTTTCATATTTTCCGGGACTAGTCAATTAATTAGGTTGAGGTATAAAGATAGGGTTTTCGGAGGTGAATTTTTAAGGAAATAATATGGAACATCGTCATTACCTGGCGTTGAAAAAGAGAGAAGGTATCTGTTTTATCGGAGTCCCAGCAGGTATGGTGGGCATTAAAATATCTATCTAAAGGTTCGAATATGAGTAGACTTTACAAAATATCAAGATGCAAACTAATATGAATCCATTTCCATTGGATACATCAAAAATCCCGATTAGTTATTTATGTTTGTCCCTGAAGTACCATAAAAAAATCGTAAATAGAAGTGATTTGTCACGATCTTGAGGATAACTTAATATATAATTGTTCAAAACATTTATTGCTTAATAAGGGGAAAACAAGGCAAAAATACTAATACTCTTTTAAGTGCTGCCAAGCAATTTGTGGCGTAGTATAAACATAGATAAAAACCAATGCAAGTAAATGAAAACAGCCGCATTGCAATCGATCCATCCGTTTGAGAGCCTCAGACTGACCACTTACACATAGACAGACACCAATTTCAAACTTTTAATACCACTCTTTATATGAAAATTGTGCTGCAAATTGCCAATTGAGGACCTCTTAGTTAAGTCTCAATAACTAAATAAATATTATGTATATAGCAAATGAAACACACTTATGTATTATGATTAACATTTACTAAATATTCATTGATGTCATAGTGATAATAAATTAATTTATAAAATTTAAAAATAATTCATATAAGTTCCCAAAAATATGTTGATATAAATTCTTGAGCATACATCAAACGCCTGTAAATAATTCAAATAAATATCAAAAAATGAAATATCATAAATATCCTTACTTAGATCTTATATTTCATCATAAGAATGTTGTGGCCATATAATATGCTATCTGTTCAGATTACAGCGTTTCAAACAGTCACAGAGAAGTTCAATTTTGACCCACTTCCCGGTTTGCAATAAAGCTAAAGTTTTGCATTCGTGTGTTCAGTAAATTGTAATAATCTGGTATTATTGAACTGATGATACAGCTAGGAGGTAGAAAATGGAATACCTCAGCGGCGAAGGGCAAAGACACAAGTAAATAGATTAACAATAATATATCCTGTAATAATCTCCATCATAACTTTACTGCTGACCCAAGTTTAGCTCCCAGTGATGGGGGTAGAAAATTTCGTAGATTTACTTAAGCATTAAAACCTGTTTAAATTCCCTCAGGACATGGCTGCTGCATCCAGGTTTGACTTCCGGTTAGAAACCTTCTCAATACTGAACAGGCCAGATTCAATTGTTAAACAAATAAGTAAACGTCTATATTGATTGTCTTCATGCTAGCACAACGTCCAAAATGAGGCAAAAAAGAGATTGATGAAAAAAAGTGCCATTACTATATTATATTACAATTTACAAGTAGTTATGTACTACATACCTATATCTACTGCCGACTTGGCTTAGTTGGCACCGACTTCAAATATATGAGTGGGTAGAGCTAAAAGTAATTATATTAATTTATTTTTCGCTTTTTAATGGTTTGAAGTCGGTTTAATTGTTGTTGGAAAATAATGATCATACGAAACATTTTAACATCCATGCTCCATCCAGCTAACATGGAATTTAATTAGATATCTCACCTTGCCAATTTTTTAATTATACTTCCCAAGACTCAAATAATTCTCATTAATTGGTAACATTTGTTAATATCAAATATCAACGAGAGCTTATTTTTGTTATAAGTTGATACTTGATATTATGAATATTCAACTAATATTTAAAATTCATATAAGAAAAGCACCTATCAAAATCCAGCAAAGATTGTTAAATAATTGCCATTCCCACATTAAATGTTCAAATGTCAAAAGTTTCAGTTTCAGTCAAAAGTATGTATTTTAAAATTTAAGTAAGTTAAGTAGGCCAATCAGTGGCAATAATGACATTCTCTTTTAATTATTTAACACAATTTTTATTTTTGATCATATTCTATAGTGTATGACACAGAGAACGTACGTACTACCTATCTACTATTCTTGAAATATATTTAGATCATTTATTGCCTCTGCAGCATCTTAAATGACAAGATGTGAAACGTCTGGCGTGTACGCTGGACTGTAACGCGGTATGCGAGGCAGCTCATCCCTGCGCCTCGCTCCGCGGTCAACTGCCAGGCTGATACTCCCCGCTTCCTTTACGCCATTCGACTTCGCTCGCCGCTGTGAAGGCAAAATAGCAGCCCTTAATGTCTTCCGTTTCTAAAAAAATAAAACACGTTATTTCACGTTGGATGGTTGGACGTTATATACAATTTTGTACTTACGAAGCTGTCAGAGAGACGTCCCAGAACGTCCAAAAGCACCACGCTCTACTACATGAAATTAAAAACTAAATGAAACGTGATATAGATTTTATTAGTGAGTAATAATTTAACAAGAATATAATTAGTTCAAAAGCCATGGTCGTTGGTGGTTTTATATTTTTGACTCGAGTTGTTTTTTGTCGATGACATCAGACTCCGTGGATATTACTCCAATTTTGGTTCGGTTTACCTCGACTGCTCCACGCCATCTATCAGCAGCGTGACGAGCGATCTCCATCCTCTTCTGCTTTTTTATTTGGTGTTTTTTGTATACGACTTCAATAACAATAAGAACTATGCCTCCTATAATGCCAGCTAAAACTAGAATGAATACCCCTGCCATATTTTTCAAGCCTAACGTATTTGGGGTCTTTTCGTTCTCCTCACAATTGAGCATGTTATTTCGGAGTATCCATTTATTGTCGAACGATTCCATGATTCCACCTGAAAACAATATTTATCGGAATATCACGTAAAAGGAATTAAACTTGCGCCCACAGTATTTTTCTTATAAATGTATTGATTTCAAGCAGGATCGCGATTTCTTACTTTCATGAAAGTCAAGTATAGCCAATGTTACTAAATCAGCCCATGGTGATCCTTTCTGTAAGCCAACTCCATAACCAGACCTCCCGAAGAGTTCACCTGCAGTCACCAACTCACAATCTTGAGCTGCTTCGAATTCCAAACGAGATGAATCCCAAATGAATGCCATTAGCTTCCTGGAATAATTGACATGTACTCTTATAATAAATTCCTGTGAAGAGTGAATACCAGAAGGTAGGTTGGTATACCTACTTAAAAGCATTTGAATTAACAAAATCGAATCGATATTTTAAGAAGTATTATTATTTTTTAATAAAAATATTATTTTCATGCTTACATACCTCTGTATAATAAATATTTGAAGCTTTCAAAATGAGAATAAGTAATTACAAAAATTAGGTATTATTATAATTAACATGCATCTAAAAGCTTACAAGTGTATACAATGAGCAGGGAAGGGTCTGGTTCTCTTAACACAGGTTATACCTAGCAAGAGGGTCAGAGCCTCTCAATCAAATTGTACAACTATCAAGGGGAAATAAAGATTTATTATTATTATAATTAAAGCACTTTACCCGTCTTTAACATCTTGTATAGCCTGTTCAGCATTATCGTAATTGTTAGCCTCCATGGTTCGGTACATGTTAGATAGTTCGACTTGCCGTCTAAAGTACATGTCCACAGCTGATCCTTTCACTGTGGCACACGTGAGATTCTCCATTGTATTTCGAAGCTGTACAGTAAGTATATACGTCGATCAATAAGTATTATTATTATTTAAACCTATTCATATTATGAATAATTCTATTAATAAGGGATTTATTAACTGGTTTATATTGAAGACAAATGGAAATAACCTTTAGCGTCTGACTTTATTTTCATACAGTGAAACTCATTAAAATGTTGTCTAATAAGTATCGTAAAAAAATCTCACCCTGGCATCATTAATACCGCTTAATTTGGTTTTTGGTCTTTCTAATACGAGGAATGCAGCTAAATTAGCTGTGTAGGAGGCAACGATGATCATTGCGAAGCCTGCCCATACCATGCCTAGCACTCGCGCGGAAAAACTTCGTGGTGTTCCTGTAGCGATAAGAATGAAATTACAATTATAATTGTTTTCAACAGCCTTCGTATAGACTTTGTGATCAATGCAAAACCTTGATATAATATATAAAGCTTAATTAATTTTAAAACGGACTGGAGCTTTCAAGGAAACGTAAAAAAATAGTTTATACCTTTGCAAAAACGAGTTAATGTATTATCGTTTTATTTTACTTACGTAGTTTATTAAACAGAGGGACATCCTTCGGATAAAATAAGTGTATATAGACGTGGTATTTTTAATAGTATTTTACTTAAATTGATTGCTAAAATGAAGTCCTAATTTCCCAAATTAGATTCTATGTATATGGATTCTATACCTTCTCCAATACCACTGTTAAGTAACACTCCCCATGCGAACCAAATTGCACTCGACAAGTTTAATGCATCTTCTTCCGTCCCATCAATATTTGCTAACTTAAATCTGCCAAATGGTGAAAATCTATCCAGCAAATAAAGTACGAGTGCCACGACATGTACAGACACCATAACAAGTATCCATAGAGTGTTGGAGAAAGGTTGTAAGAATGATACAAGTGTAGATGATCTTGATGGCTGGAAACAAAAAAAAAAGATTATCATAAAGAATTATTTTTCTAATGGAATAAAAAGTGCGATAAAACTTGCCTTCTTCTCCAAAATAGTAATACCCTGATATTTAAATGGCTTGCTGAACTCGATAAATTCTGCACGTTCAGGGTTAATTGTTAGGGGTGCAACGATCATATCCGCACGTTCATATACTAACTCTCCTGGTATAAGAAAATCAATTAAAAATGGAGGTCAATAGGAATGCTATGCAGCCTAACTTGAAACTAAGAGGTGAATAAGCAATACAGGATGAATGATAGACCACGGTCCATATACATATATAAAAAGTATTTCAAGAACCAAGAACCAACCAATAAATAAAAAAAAAATATTAATGAACTAGCAAATGGGAACGTATTTGTTTTAAAAAAAGAGTAAAAGAACTAACGAGGGTAATGATGATATATCTATTTATACGATTTACCAATTAATCCAGTCCATTCCTTTTTAGATCCCGGTTGAGATATATTTTTGAATACATAGGAACCGAACTGGCCATCTGGTGAGAGAGCCAACGAGAATGTGAAGTTGATCGCTCTTGATAAATACGTCAAGAGATCCATACAAAAGCCCTTGCAACAGTACATTTGATCTAAAATTAGAGTATTTTTAGTATTTGCTACAGACATTTTAACTAGGAACATATTGGCAGGAGATATTTTTTCATTACCTGCTTCTTCGCTCGCATTAAAATGTGGACACGGTATCTCCTCACTGGTACAATCAAAAATATCCTCAACGCGACGGGCATACACAAAGGGTTTCTCTTCGATTGTTAACACCTTTATACATAAAATTGATTATTACATCGTAATATTTCCTAAATCGTTTGCAGAAAAACATTACCTTTAGGTGTGTTGGTATCATGAATCCTTCTGGTTTTGACGAACTGCGTCCCATCCATATAATTTCGTGTTCTTTAAGTTCAAGACGCATTTTTTGTGTTTCCTTAAAAAATAATAATAAAATTTTGAGATCTGAAATTTAGTTTTATTAATTTTCATTTGCCCGCGTAAATATATTTAAAAAAGGTAAAGGTAAAGTTGACCATACAGCTCTATGGACACATAATCTAGGAGAGCATCAATTAGAGAAATTCACAAACACGTCATATCGAACACGACCTCTCAATCAAGAGTGAAATGCCTAAAGAAATAAAACCTAAAAGATGAAATAGCTTATGATAATGTAATTAATCCATAAGTACCTTAGAATAAAAGTATTTGCCAACAGCCACGTGTTCCCCTTGTGCTCTAACATTGACCATATCATACTCTGCGTGAACTCTATCTCCATGGTCGTCAAACGCAACATGTCCAGTGGCTCCATTCTCCAGCCTCTGTTTTCTAATGTAATCAAAAAGGACCTGACCAGTCAGCCAAATGGATCCCGAGTTATCACAGTCGGAAGGAGGAGCATTAATTTCTTCAGTTTTGTTCATTTCCCTTATTGCTGATGCGAGGACGTAGCTAGAGTTTGAAAAATTCTATGAACATTATGATGGTAATATGTATGGTATTATGTTATCTGTGGTAATATACTCAATTAGAATGCCATAACATTTATTAGATATTAATTACTCATGGACCATGGTGATATATGATAATAGTAGATAAAATTGTTTTCAATCAAAGTGTAGATAATTCTAGGATGAGTCCTATTGAGATAGGAAAGAAACATTTCATCAGTGGTAGCAGGTCATAGGTAACATGTTTTACTGATACAACATTCCATTATAATTATTTAATATTTTGCTAGTTATAATATTACTCTTACATAGAATCCTGTATGTGGGCATGCTCATTCGTGGCATTAACGAGCCTCAGTCCCAGTAGACCTTCAGGAGCATTAGCGGCATCCAATGCTTGCTCAGTCACCATCCAGACATACCCAGTTGTCGTCATATTCATGTATGTTGCGTCACGAAATATTATCTCGGCGTCCGTCTTACTGTGAGAGATAAGATATTTGGAGCACTATTTATAAATTTTATTCACACTGTTGTTATGAGGTTTCTTTATCATATCAATAAGAAATTTTACTTAGTAAAATATATATATCTATTGAAATAATATATAAGAAAATTTTCTTAAGCTTATCTCCTCTATATATATTTCGGTGCCTCTTGATTTTACCCACTTCGTGCATGACGTATCTAACAATAAAAAATCTTCAAATGAGACCAGTTGTTCCTGAGATTAGTGCGTTCAAACAAAATCAACAAACAAACACACTTTTCAGCTTTCTTATAATATTTTCGTGTTACACAGGAATTGATATAATAATTAATTATTTATTGTAGCAGTCTAGCAGGCTTCGGCACGAATTGGGCCAGCTCGCATCGGGGAAGTACCACACCCCCACAGAAGACCGGCGTGAAATAGCATACTGCTGTGTTTCGTTCGGTGAGCCGGAGGCCCATTTCCCTTTCCTTACCCTTCCCATTCCTTTCCTTTAATCCTGTAATCAATCCTTTTCTAATCCCTTTCCAATTTGAAGTCGGCAATCCATTTGTAGAGACGTAAGGTCTGCAAACGACCTTACGCCTCTCCAAATGTTCATGGGCGGTGGTAGCGCTTACCATCAGGCGACCTATATACGATACGATAACATAAAAAAGAAACAAAAAGAAACAACACAGAGTATCTCTAACTTACTTTATAAATTATATTCAGCAAAAACATTATAAAGTGTCACATAATGCTAATTACGATAGATATGTTAAATGTTTATCTATACTGAAGTGTTAATTTAATTCATACTGGTATATACCAGGTACATTCCACCGTTTCATGTAAAGAAATTAGTTATTATACCTCGCATACATAAGAAAAACCCTTGCTTGTGCACTTCTCACATCTATGAGTTTTTCATTAAATGAATCCAGACCTGGCTCAAATTCAATGACCTGTTCAACCACAACTTTCCGATCGACATCTTCATCAACACTTTGCGAAGTAGTTTGGAATCTAAAAATTTTGAGTATTTATGAATATATACTATGAGTACATTTGATTAATTATCATAATTAAAAGGTTATCGCAATTGATATGCCATTAAACATGGGATGTTTTATAATACCTTAATTATTTAATAATTAACAGATGTACCGTTGAACTTTGATATCAAATATTTTAATTGTAGCAAAAACTGTTGGCGAGATGATTTCTTGCATCGCAATCTATTTAAGCATTCACACATACCTTCCCAAGATTGCTCTACCATCAGTATCCGAGCTGTGTATGACAATGACCTTCATATAATTGAAATGTTTAAGGACATCCACCCATACATCAGCCTGATGCGAATATGGCGGAACAGTGCGTAAAAACGAAACGTGTATGTTTTTATCGGAAAAGGCAGAGTCGCGTGAAGATATTCCTATAACTGGTATATGGTAGAATCCACTCGTATATGATACGGCAGCAGGTGACAGGTCTCCTGTTATGGGATGAGATACAACCACTGCGTAAACCTAAAATATTAAGTATTGGTATAAATCATTGCACAAAATTACGGGAAATAATAAATAACCTACTGTAACTACGCTGTAAAATAACACAGATTAGTTATTTCCATGTGTTTAATATTACGCGAGTAGGGATCACGCATTTCGAAAATAAAATCTTCATAATAGTCTGTCTCCCCATGCTCGCTGTAGGATTCAAAGCGACGGCTTAAAAAATATGCTGAAAAAATTGCGTTTTAAATCCGTTGAAAAGTTACTAATTTCTTCATTTCTTTTTTAATCGTTGTTAAAAAGTAATATTCGTTGTTAAAAAGTAATATTCTATGTAATATGTTATAATTTTTAAATTTAATTTTAAGAGCTATATTGTCATATTTAAATGACATGTACTTACTCTGTGTGCTATCAGATCTTTACAAACATTAAGTGCGGTCATTATGGGATTGGGATCCATCAAAATCGAGTAATCATGGTAGGTCACCCCGCGGGGGACATATTTGTCTTTAAAGTTGAGATTCTACAAAATAAGGATTTACAGTTTATTATTAAAAATATATATTGAAGACAAAGCAAGACAAGAGAAATACAAATAAATAAAAAAACAAATATACAGAAGGCTACTTTTTATTTATAATTGTTTCTAAGTGGTATTACAGAGGGATTATTGGGTGTCATCACAAGATAAGCATATTAATAATAGTTACTAAGGATTGCAGTTAAGTCTGGTTTCAAATATTTAACATCTTGTAACTTTAAGGTTGCTACTTACAGAGATTGTGTCTTTGAAGAAAGCAATGGACTCATTACTGGATAGTACACCACCGACATTATAGTATGTAGGGTTCGAGTTGCGTCGTCTGTCTATATCAGCATGCACCGTAGACCAACCAAGTATCGTTATAAACACTGCGGTCCACATTCTAAATTATAACCTAGAAATATTTGCCCCATTAATAAGAGGTGATATAATATAGCTAAGTACTTCTTTATCACGTATCGAAGTAGTTTTTTTTATCCGAAAAGTAGATTTTGCTGAAAATATATAAATCTATATGTGTATTGTAAAAGTGCATTTAGAAGTTTATTTTCTATTCTATAGATTGATATAATAGCGTATATATTTTAATAATTTTTTTACAGATATGTATTGAATAATAATCTACGATAACATCATTCTTTTTTTACAAGAAAATATAATGCTAGGATCTCATTCAAATATTACTTACCAATAATTAAAATCAGGCTCGCATTTTAATTGTTGTTTAATTCTGTAAAAGTATAAAGTATAAGGTTTACGTAACTTAAGTAAGGTGGGATGCTGAGGAGTAACGGTAGATGGAGCAGCACCTATCTCAGGTTACCATGGTAATCGCACATGCGCAATAGCCTTAATCAATCCTATTTTTAGTTTGACTAACACACATGTACCTATAACAATTAGAATACAATCATAATTTGTCATATTATTCTTCTTCTCTTTAAGTATTCATTAAGACTATAGAATTGGTATTAAATGCCAAGGAAGGACAAGGCTAAGTACGATCTTCGAATTGAACTTGACAGATAAATCTATAAATGATTAATTGTTTCGTTTGTAGTGTCATATGAACATAATAAAAAAGCAAAGGTTCTTTCGTAATCAAGTAAGTGTTGAGTGGGATCTTTGTAGTATCCTATATATTAAAGATACTGACGCTACAAACGTCTGTTGATAAAGAGGTCAACTTTTAATTTACAGAAAAGGCTTGATGTATTAGCTCAGAGTATTAGATTACACTTTTAATATCACTGGTTAAATCCGGCTTAGACTATTAATAAAAATTTGAAGTATTTGAATATGTATTTATTTCTTCTTAACATAAGCGAGATAAAGAATTACAACTAAATCGATTTCCTGTTCAACAATCTATACAATATTGTAATAACACTAAATATACAAGTAGGTTCTAAGCACAAACATTGAAATTCAATATTAACTGGACAATAGGTATGGACATGATCCGCTCGAATAAGAAATTAACGGTGAATTTTAATCAAGCCCATGCCCAAGTTCCCGAAGGATTCCAGCCAGAGGTTTGCCATTCAGGGTTCCAAGATGGACGCAAAGCTGCTGCGGCAGCTGAGGCAGCATGCTGAGCTGCACCCGCCGCGCCAGCCGCTCCCGAACTTTGCAACACTGACAGCTTCAGTGCCTCAAGATCTACGTAAAAATATATACACATGTATACATCAGGAGATTACTTTATCAATAAACAAATGCAGTTCAAAATATAATTAAAACAATTCTTAATAAAGTTTGGATAATAGTATAGTATTATGTTATCTGTGATATGGGTAAGATTTTAAATAATACATACAAATAGCTTATAGTGTTGGTGCTGTTTATACATTTGTTCTACTGTAAGTTTAATAGTTTCTAAGATTAGACATTACAACTGAATTAAAACTAATCTCGTACAATTAGTTAGTTAGAGACGCATGGGAAGACCTGAACACAGGTATTCCGAGGACTGAAGTAACATATAAGTGTATAATCTATGGGAGTAACTATTAACTTCTTTTTTGCTATAGCGGGCAACTAACCCGGTGGTTCGCCTGATAGTAAGCGATTCGCAGAAGTATAAAGTTTCTGCGAATGCGCTACCCTCTTTTAAGGGGTAAGGGAAAAGGAAAGTATAGATGAATAGAAAGAAGGAATGGACGGGGAAGGGTGAAAAAAGTAAATGGGACTTACCAGCGCTCTGTAATCTAGCAGCTTGATTGTTAGCAGCGCGTTGTATCGCTTTCGCTGCGGCCGCTTCCCGCGCTGCCGCGATCTTTTGAGCTGCAGCTGCGCGTGCCTTCGCCGACGCCAGCTGAGCCTGCGCGTGAACAGCTGCTTGCGCCGCCTCCAACGCGTGCGCACGAGCTATTCTAGCAGCTTCTTCGCTGTAAATATATTGTTAAAAATGGTTTTGTGTTTCCAAAATTTCGGAATAATGAATAAAGCAAAACAGAGAGCGTATTTCAAAAATAACTGTGTAAATTTGCTGATGTAAATTGTTTACCAACTACGCAACTCGTGTATAGTTTTTCGGTATCTGTTACATATTACAAAACTTATATGGATTGTTATTTTTTTAGTATCTAATATCTAAAAACAAAGTATTATGTTATCTGTTCTAAAAACGTTCTGAGTGGTTACCTTTTATGAGCGGCGTGTGCCGCTTCTGCCTCTTTCGCGCTGGCCGCTCGTTGTTGTTCAAGGGCAGCGTGTTTAGCTGCTGCGACTTGACGCTGGGCTGTCATTACTGCTGCTGATGCTGCCTTCGCTGCAGCAATGGCGCCAGCCACGTCAGAACTGGAATCTGATGAAATCACACGGATAAAAAAAACATTTTTAAGTATATTTTTTGTTTACTTTTTTTAACTTACCACTAACTTGATGACCGCTTACAGAGGTCACTTGAACTAAACTACCAACGGGTATCAAACTGGCTACATCCCATCCAGATGCACTCCTCTTCTCCGTTTCTTTGCCTTGTGTAACCGCAACTAGTGAGCCAATTAATAAACACTGCAATAAAAAATATTTTTACAAAAATCAGGGTGGCTGTACTGGTTGCTGGCTCACTTTGTTTAAGTAGGAGGTCAGAAACCTTACCATTTTTAAAAACGCCATTATTTTGTCGGAATATCTAGTCCAAACTGTTGTACTGTACTCTTCCAAAGAGTTGCGATTATGATTGAAACAGTGTTCTAAACAAACATTTTATATTACTGAACACGGAAGAATTAGCAGTATAAAAAGAAAGGGATATTGGTGAACGAAACCCATAATTGCCTTAAATTACTGGAACGCTATCAAGACTATCCCTTTCAAGAGAATGTTGTACTATTACATGTCCCACTAAATTAGGTATTTTAGTACTTTCAAGTCATTCGTAGAACTAAAAAAACCTATGCTAAGCACAATAAGCAATAGGCTTAGATCGAAAGCATGAAATTTAGCTAACATATACATCTATACAACAAACTTATATAGATTGTAATACTCATATTGATAATACGAATCTGTCGAGAATGTTTGTTTCAATTTGTGTCAAAAATTATTTCACCGTTGGATATGTATGTGATCCCTGAGTGCTATAAATATGTAATGTAAAAGAAAGACCTGATAGTTACACCAATAATTCAAGAACGGCTGAACTGATTGTAATGATTTTAGCTTTGTATGAATTGCGTCTATCTGGATTAGGACAGTAACTGGTAAAAATTACTAAATTCTTTTACTTCTTCGCTAACGGCCGAATAACGTGGCGATCATATGCTATGAAATTCTACTCTGAGGCAGGGCATCCGATTTGAATACTTGTGTCGAGCGTCGCTCCATCATACATCAAAAAACCGTCTATAATGTTTAAATTGATACAGAGGGCAGAATTCTTTGTCTTTTTGACTTCCTTATACCGTTCTTGAAATATCCATATCATTTAGTCTTATTTTTTTAATTAAATAACATGTTTCTTCAACGACGGGCGACACAATTTTTTTTCCCCGGGTTGTCCCTAACACGCAGGCAAAATTATATTGATATAAGTAAAATTAAAATGTACTATTGACATTATTTTAAAGGAAAAACTACAGGACCTTTTTCGGCTTTTCTCTTTAGAACTTTCCGAACCAGAGGTAAATGAAAAACTATGTTGTCATGATGAAAACTGCTACTTGAAACAAACTAATTGAATAAATAAATGTTTGAGTTTAAAAAATGTGTAACTACAATATAACATTTAATTGTGCTTTTCTTGTTACATTTTACAAAATGAAAACATAAATGATACAATGATATGTTTTTTAAAAGTTGCATAAAAACCTAAATTGAGACTAATAGTACTGTGGACCCACTTCAACTGAACCAATATTTGGGCTTACGTGTTGGTAAAAGATTTTACATTCAAAGTTGCTAATAAATTTAACGTTATAGATAACTTCATGTTCTGTGTGTACTGTATGTGATATTTGATAATAGCAACATTAGTATTGAAAAGTCACGAAGATGTCATTTGAAAAATTCTCCCGGTTGTCCTTGCTCGCGGTCTGATTTGGTTTTAATTTTTAATTTATAAATTTTGCGATGTGGGATTTCTAATTTTAAAATAAAGCCGGTGTAAAGAATACTTTTCAGTTTTACTTCCACTGGTAAGTAATATTTATTGATTTGGATAAATACCTATTTAGACCTATTTCATTTGTCGCTTAAATTTTTTAATCAATATTATTAGAATCAATAATTACTAAGGTACTGTCCGTAAAAATTAATAAATGAAATTGTAATGCTGTCTTAGCTTTATATAATAATTCCAGTATATGATATTATTTCATCCAATAAATCGATTTTATTTCCTTTAATTATTTCAATCAATAACGACGTACATTTTAATTTAGGTGTTACTATTCATCCTAATTATGAGCAAGCCTGGTACACCACCCCCTCCACAAACCTTCAAGTAAGTGCTATTGAAATTTTAGGATATTTTAAAAAGCTAAGTGTCATAAATCATTTACAAGTCTAGTACCTACTTCAAGTTGCTTTAAAAAACCGATTCTATCCCCAATAAAACTGATTTTTCATATGTAATTTATGAGTAATTTTATTATAAATATCATATAAAAAAATTGCCTTTCACTGGATGGTTCAGTACTTGTGAATCATTATAACTATTCAACATTGTCTCTCTTGCACATTGTCATATATGTACATATAAATTATTTCAATTGAAAAGGTCATTATGGTATTGTTCAATATAAATATATTTAGATCTATCCTCCTCTATTACCAATGTTGTATGAAACATCTTAAAAGATATATCTTTTCTTCCTAGAGGAAGTTATCAATTTGTCTGTTTTTTTTTTAAGATTTGTTACCTCAGAACTTTTAACTGAGTGAACTGATTTTGATGAATGTCTTTTTGATCTCAAAAAATTGTGATATGTGTATTTATTTCAGAAAGTATATTTCCAAATAAACTTATTAAAATAAAATTTATTATCTCATACATTAGGTTTAACACTACAATAATAATCTTTAAATTTAAATAATTATTTTCCTTGTTTTCTAAGGTACTATTAATTAATTAATATTTGTATTATGGAGAAATAGTTCCAAATGCAGACTTATATTTATTAAATATAATGCATAAAAATAAATTAAAACACTAAAAAATATTATGCAACCACCATGTATTTGGGACATGAGAGATGACAGTGAATGCATTTGGCATACACTCTCATCTCATCAATATACACTCTTTTTAATAGTCATGATAAAGTTAAATAATATACTGACAAATTCAAATTTAAGTTATTTCAATAAAATTACACTAATGCTTGTATATATGCCGGAGGCCCGTTTCCTTTTCCTCACCCGTCCTAGTCCATTCCTTCTGTCCAGTCATTAATCCTTTCCTTTTCCCTTACCCCATAAAAGCGGGCAGCGCATTCACAGAGGTACTACCTTTGCGAATGTATATGGGCGGTGGTGATCGCTTTACATCAGGCGAACCACCAGCTCAGCTGTCTGCTATAAAATAAAAAAAAAAAAAAAAAAATGCAGTTAACTGCCTCATTTAACAACTTCACACTTATTATTAACGGAGAATAGTCACAGAATATAAAGAAATATTCAACTCGTAAGATCCAGTAATTGTATATCATTGTAGCATTCTATTTCAGCCCTCTACCAAAAATCATCAATGGGGGCATTGCCGGAATCATTGGTGTTTCCGTCGTATTTCCATTGGATCTGGTCAAAACCAGATTGCAAAACCAAACCATCGGTCCAAATGGAGAGAAGCAGTATAAAAATATGTGAGTATAGCAATATTTATCATTAATTATACTTAACCCTTTTGGTACATATTCAATAATTTTGTTAACTTATTCGCTTATTGGCCAATCTAAGTTTAGTAAGAACAATATTCATAGTCACAATCTGCTAAAGACCAGTTAAAGAGTATACTCTTAAACAACTGAAAATGTTTAATTTTTAGTTTTATAGCATTGAAATGCTTTATAAATGAGAAATGAAACGTGATAAGTAAAAATTTATGTCCTTGTACTTTCTGCTAACTTGTGCAATATTATGAAATAAATTGTAACAATAGAATTGTCAATAACAAATAGTTAATTAAGTAATCAAATAAATTAATAATGTATCATACGATATAAAACAGGTTTCTAAGACAAATTTACCTTTCGTACATAAAATTGTAGGTATAATAATCTGACTGTATTTATGAATTGTGTAAATTAATGTAAATATATATAAATCTAGTTGAAACCTGTAACATTATATGTAGTTTAAAGCTTTATTATCACGAGTTTAAATATCGCAGCGTAGCGATCGCAGCGAAGTTATGTACTAACTATACTTGTATCCATATATTATATCTTTAGCATTAGACATAATGTACTCTAATTATTACCTACATATGGTATTGGATGATAGTTTATTTTTTTCTTTAATACGTAACCTTTTGTCGTATCGGGATTTGGGGCCAACGTAAATTACTTCTGACGTATAGTCGTTCCGCCTATTATTGAAATAAGCAGTATGCTCATTGTCTATAAATCGTACTACACAAATTGACGTCATTTCATACATTACAAATTTCAATAAATTAGGTACAACTCCTTGCAGGTTGGGATGTTACCCTGAAAGAAATATATCAACCGTTTTACTTAATTTGTCGATATTGTGGCTTCCTATACAAGCATTAATAGAATTCATAGAAATAACATTTTAAACTGTACAAAATGTCATTCGGGTCAATTTTAGGTTAGTAAAAGGAATTAGCGTGTGTTACGTATATTATATGACAATGAGTGTTATGGTAATTGGTATACTTTTAGCTCTAACAGTATTGTATTGTATCTAAGTGTCTCTGATATAATTATGTAATGTCTACAAAATATTGCGAATAATTATAATTATGTACATATTAGGTTGGATTGTTTCCGCAAAACATATGCGGCGGAAGGTTACTTCGGTATGTACCGGGGCTCTGCGGTGAACATCATCCTCATCACCCCCGAGAAAGCCATCAAACTAGCAGCCAACGATATGTTCCGGTTTTACCTTACACTACCTGATGGGTAAGGAAATGATATATATTAGTTGTTTATTAGATGTTCTTGCAATTACATTATTTGATTTTATTGTCAACCTATAGCTATAATGGGCACACATTTATACAATTAACGAATCGACGTTTTCATTCGCTGTAGGCACACGCGCATATTGCGTACGTTACGTTACGTACGCATGCTCAGAAATAAGAATACGCGATTTACTTAAAAATCTATCGATCATATTAAAAATCTTTGTTGCTCAATTAAAAATTGGAGATGAAATCAGAACGTCTGCCCGTATATTATCAACATTGATAAATATATGTGGTAAAAAGTCTAGAAATTATAGAATTGTATTTAATTCACCATCAAATTAGCACATGTCCTGAAGCATATCATCTTCTTTTTTATTACAGTGAATCATATACTTTAGAGCATTATAAAACTCGCTTTAACGTGTAGTTCGCTTAATCTATACGCGACCGGTTTTTATTATTTGTTAACCATTTGAAGGCTATGATCTAGGCTATATTTTTTATATCGCATCTTTCTTTTAATATTCTTTGCAGGTAATGCTACCTTGAATTTTCGTAAAGGCTTTTCGTATTTTGCTGTAAATCATTGTGACAACTAAGAATAATCAGTTCTCTTAAAAAATTTATTCTCATAATATTTTGATAAACAGGCTTCAACTTCAGCGAATATTATGAGAAAAACCAGAATATTACAAATACTCGAAACAATTTTTATAAATTATTCTTCAATTAGTATTTTTTTATACACCCTTTTATAACGCTTTATAATTTAAATTTTGCCCGTATGGTCTATTACATATTCTAAACAAGAGCTAATTATCCGTATCCCACAGTATTAACTGTATCAAATTTAATATGTGAAGCAGACGAGCCGTATTTATAGCTCATACGATTATTTATGTCCTCAGCTATTATTCAATTAACTCCTGGGAAATAGTTTAGTTTGTTATAATAATATTTTATTAGTTTTATTTCTTGCGAAAAATCTATCATGATAATATTAAACAAGTGGGTGTTGATAGGGCCGATAGATATCTATTTTAACACTTGTATATAAAAATAACTGTGACATTGTTTTAAAAATATCTTATGCTCGTTATAACTACTAAAACTGCTTATAGCCGCTTATTTGTATACAATCTACACTATCTCATTAATATTCTTTTTTTATGATTTCCATGATTAAAACCCAATATGAATCTAAATATTATTGTTTACAAGTATATAAAAAGTAATAAACGTATTGTGTCTAAGGTCTTATGTTATCTGTGATAATCATTTGATTGTGCAATCGTTTCTCAGATAAGAATGAATGAGATAAATTTGTAACCATTTCTGAACACGAGCGATGGTTTTAGACTTTAAATATGCTAATAGGCAACACTATTATGTACCCAAATTGCGTTTTTAAATCACTGTATAAATATCGAAACGTTTATTGAATTTGTTGATGATACTAAGAACCATACTGAAGAACGTTTATATTAGTGTTCGTTTATATTAGTGTTTCAAAAATTATAAACATAAACAGTAAAAGCCTAAACAATGAGTTTAAGACTACCATGCTAATATTTGAGCATATGCGGTTATCGTTGTAGCATATTTCAAGATTTCTCAAGGACTTTACGGAATTAGTCACGATTTTCTGAACGTAAAATTTCAAATCAGTTTCTTTTTTTAATCAAAAGAATATACCTATAAGACAACAACATTGCGTGTACATATTGATTAATAGATAAGAACAATCACACAATGTATCGCACTGAATGTAGTAATATTTTATTACTATTGGTAATTAAAAAGATTACAACTTTATTTTGTGTTAAATCTCCCAAGTTTTACACACAATTTATTTAGCTCTACGCAATCTACACTAAAATTTTTAAGGCGTAAGATTTATGTTTTCTTTCCAAAAATGTTATATATGCTAAATCGCTAAGATAAAACCACTGAATATTTTATATGTTTTGATTGATTGATTTATTGGTTGAGTTATTATGGAGGGGTGGTTGGTAACTGAATAGAGCTGATAAGATTTGATAAAGAGTTACGTCACAAGATAATTAAATCTGTGATGTGCAATGTGTAAGAAATATATCCAATGCTAAAAGGATATGAATTGATGATGTTTTCTTTTATTCTGAACTGTATCTTTGACGCGAATTTATATTCAAATAAAATTTCGTTATGTATCAATTCCTTTACCACAAGGAGATCCATGATTATCTTTAAATTAATATTCAAGCGTTTCAGAATATATCGTAAACTACTATAACTTTGAATATGCTAATAATTTGTGCATAATATGGGCAATCTATCCATCACAGTAATCTATATAATAAATTTATAAAAAAATTAATAATATGAATGAATTACATTGATAACTGAATTAAGGTCGCGTGTGATGATCAATCAGAATTTTGCAGTACATGATAAAGGAGCTATTTATCTAGGAGGTACACTGTCGAAAAATTTTCTAGAATGTTCCAGTGCATTCAAAACATTGGTTTACAGTTCGTTACCAGTATTTCGACAAATGATAGCCGGTGGGAGTGCGGGCGCGTGTCAGATTGTCATTACCACACCAATGGAACTGCTGAAGATTCAGATGCAGGACGCTGGCAGAGTCGCTGCACAGGCCAAAGCGGGTAAGCGGTTGAATGTTAATAGATTATTTGTGTAGAATTTTCTGCAATAAAAACTTATTGGAGTGTGTCAAGTTGTTTTAGTTTGGCTTAACTATAATTAAGATGTATAATCATGACATGAAGATGACTACATATTTTGTTCAAACTTTAAAGAGGATTGGAGGAGAAAATGTCCATTTGAATAATAAAAAAAGCAATAAAAAGTATGTCCATGTTTCTAAAAGTCGCCGCCAAGCTCTTTGGGCTTATATTTTTCAACTAATAAAAAATAAATTTAACTAAAAATATACAAGATATTACGTATACTATTATGGAAAAAGAATATTTATTTAGTGTCTATAGCAACAAAGTAAAAAGTGAAGTAAATAGGACGATAATTATTATAACATATCTTGAAAAACGCTTCGTCACGATGTTGTCGTAAATAATAATATTTTGAAGATTGATGTTGAATGATGAAATCCAAATATTATCATCCTCTACATGGATATATGATCTCAATTCGTTATTTTTGTAAACATTAAAAATAATAGGCGCGGAGGGCACTACAGAATTCAAGACTTGCATTATTTCGTGCGCAATAGGTCTAAATATTGATTTTCCTTTACTGTCTCTAGAGATTAGAGACTGTACTTTAGTTAGGCGCTTTTTATTAACGAAATGACTACCTGACCCAACAGAATGTGGTACTGTCTTTGAGAAATGTTCATGTGTTTTCATATTTGCCTCTCAATTTGCTTATTTCATTCCCTTCACATTAGAAACCTTCTTCTGATTATGATTAACACAAAAAAACAAATACTTTGCGAAATTCTAATAATGGTACATTTTGATATTTATATATTGGGACATAAATGGAGGTCGATAGCCTGCACAGATAAGAAATATGCTACTGATTGCTGATTATAATGTTGCTTGTAAAAATTAAATGAATGAATTAATTGTAACAAAAGAGAAAAACGCAACGTAATGTTTAAAATTTTTGTTATTTTGATAGAATATTGATTGATTGATTAACGTCATAGAATATAATCAATATGTTCTCGCAACGAGGAACATAAACTAGTTACGTAGTTAAAATTGTCCATATTCCGGTATGAGGGATCGCTTATGGCTTCCCCATTTCTCATTTCTAGCTGAAATCGCTTAGGACTGAGGACTAGATAATCGGATTCGTTTGAATATTGTAGTCGCTATTGTTTTAAATACATATAACTTTTAAGCCGTTATAGACGGCCAATCTCAATAGAAACAATAGTGCAGTTGGCAGTCTCAATCGAGATTTCTCGCTATTAACTGCACAGTTTATTATAGTATCTACATAAATATGTAGTATGTACACAATAAGTGCTCTTTGAAATTTAGGAATTTCATCGAAGAACTGTTTTTACAATAATCCATACTCTAAAATTTTTTTTATCACAGCATGTTTCAAAACGTCTGAATCCTTCCTACTAATATTATAAACGGGAAATTTTGTAAGAATGTATGGAGGTTTGTTACGCTTTCACGTAAAAATGTCTGTATGAGAGATGTACAGAGATCTATCTCTATAACAAAACCTCTCTAGATAGAGATAATAGTGTTTTAGACGGGTAGTACGCGAGATACCGAGAAGTTTTTTGATAACATTTGGAATACCTCATATTTTATTACTTTCTCATACACTCTCTTCACTGTTATTATCATATAGATAGTCTAATCCACTATCAGCTCCTGGCTATAGATTATCATTTGTAGCATGATTTACGAATGACACCAAATAAAGCTTTAATTTGTAATTGAAGCGAAATAAATTCTTGTAAATCTTGTGTAGGGAAATGAAATAACACAATCTGCCAGAAATAATATTACTTCCTATTTATTCATATGTCCCGTGAATAAATAGGAAATACATATAAGTATTTGCCCAAATACAGAGGGCCGCAAGTTCGAGCGAATCACGGCGATGCAATTGACGCGCAAACTGATCAAGGAGCGCGGCATCTTCGGCCTGTACAAAGGTGTCACGGCCACGGCGGCGAGAGATGTGTCCTTCAGTGTTATATACTTCCCGATGTTTGCGACCTTGAACGATCTGGGACCCAAGGAGCCGGGAGCCACTGGACCACCGTTCTGGTATATACTATCGTTTGGTATTGCAACTTGTTATTTTGCTTCGTTTATATTATTGTTATAGTTTCTGGTATACATTGACACTATTATTTTATACCTGTATTAATGAAAGATATTATGCCTATTACAAAACATATCTTCGCATTCCTAGTACAAATTTTCTATATAGTTCCTAGTTCGCATTCCTTACAAAGTATAGGAATGTCAATGACCTCTATGGGGCAATTTTCTTTCAAATATCATTTGACAAGTACGATTACTTCGATCCCTCTCATTTATTTTATTTTGTCTGACTCTAACATTAAATTAAATTCAAATGTTATTTTCTTAACTAAGATTAATCTTAACATATTATATTTTACTAAACATTTAACGTCACAATAAAATAAGTGATTGTAGTTAAGTTGTCCTGTGAATATTTTAATATTTTGAACTAGTGACCCGCTCCGGCTTCGCACGGATGCAATAATATGTGATATATACAAATAAACTTCCACCAGAAACACTATCACTCAAAAGAGTGATTCAAGAGGAAGGTTTATATGTATAACAACATAAAAAAAGGGGAGGGGAGTAGGTTTTTTACTCCGAATCTAACGCGAAACCGCAGGCAAAAACTAGTAAAATTAAAAAAAAAACTTATAACACCACGACACAGGTGGTCGTTCGGGTCCGGCTGCGTGGCCGGCTCGTCGGCGGCGCTCGGCGTGAACCCGTTCGACGTGGTCAAGACGCGCATGCAGACGCTCACCAAGGGCAGCGGCGAGCGGCAGTACTCGTCCATCGTCGATTGTATCACGTGAGTGCTGCTCCCCATTACATCCTACTGGCGCTTTAGGAGAGTATCTTGAAGCGAGAAGGCAATAATATTAAAAAACGGGGATGGGACGTGGATTGTATCACGTGAGTGCTCCTCTCGTTACATCCTTCTGCGATTGGGAAGAGTACGCAAAAATTAAAGAAGGGAAGGCGACGTAGATTGTATCACGTGAGTGCTTGTCCCATTGGGGCTACATCTCGTTGCGGTTTAGGAGAGTAGGCAATAATATTAAATTAAGGGGAGGGGATGTGGAATGTATCACGTGAGTGCTTGTCCCATTATATCCTGCTACGGTTTAAGAGAGAATGCTTCATAATATTTAAAAAAATATTTGGAAGAGAGAACTTCGTACCTTCGTAACCTTGTTAGAGGAGTTCCAAGATTTTATAACCACACATTCTAGCTGTTTATTAAATATATACACGTCAAAAATAAACTGCTGTACGCGCATAACACAGACTATAGACAATAGAGTATAACTTCACTCCCAGTAGTAAAAAGCTTGGCCAGTTATATAAAAGCGACAGTTTGTATGGATGAATGGATTATATTTTCGTAGATTTTTGAAGATTGCTCACAATGAAATATCTTCTATTTGTTAAATTACAGACAAACAATGAAACACGAAGGACCAACAGCTTTCTTCAAGGGCGGCGCTTGCCGTATGATCGTCATCGCACCGCTTTTCGGTATCGCGCAAACAATCTATTACCTAGGCCTTGCTGAAAATTACCTAGGTATCAAATAAACACAGACCTTCTTCCGAGACAATACACTGGTTTAAATCGCAATGCATTTATATTGTTTGTTTGCAAATTGTTTATTTCAATGCTATTTATGTTTCTAAAAACACCAAAATGATGAAAACTTATAAAAAATAGAAAAATTCAATATACCGTTGTTTTAAAGTATTTAGGTTTGGAAGTGTCTTAAATGCAATAGAATGATATTTTTTTAGGAATTAATTAATTAAATATTCAATTGAAAAATCGTGACAAAATATTAAAAAAAAAAAAAAACTAATAATTGACTTGGTTTTGCGCTTGTAAAATGATTTATGAGCTTTATATGGTATTATTCAATGTTGATAAATTAACATGTTTTAATTAATTGTAATGTCATTTTTCTAGTTTATTTATTTTGATATATCCTGTTCACTTCGAGTATTAAATTGTTATCTAGCTATTTATTGCATTTTCTTTGAATTTAATTAATTTTTCTTTAAAGTCATTAGACAAATTCTAGTATAATTTATGTGTAGCTCAATATATTTAAAAATTTTAGTTTAAGCTTGAAAGTGATATTAAATTGTTATTTTTATTTAATATCCATTGTATAAAATTATAATTGTAGTGATTATTATTGTGACATATAATTTGTTATTACTTTTTTATGTTATATTTTGCAAGTACCAAGTACTGAATTATTAAACTTACGTTTTGAATAAAAGGTTTTACTGCCATGCCACAAAGCTAGAATTACTATACATTAAGACAAATATTGCAAAATTATATCATATTTTTCAAGGTCTTTACAATGTGTTGCCAATAGAATGATGATCATAATATGTCGTTTACACTGCTTTTTAAATTTCTTAACAATATTTCACGCTAATTGTAAGTATTCTGTTTATAATAATGAAATTATTATTCAATTATGGTGTTGACAATAAATGTGTTAAAATATATGAATGTCGTGTTAGAATAAGTGTTCCGAATTTCAATTACATTTAACAGTCTCGTGGCTGGGTATTATATATATCGTATTATAATACAGCCTTTAAAATTTATTTATTGTTTGAGCAAAAATTGATTAAAATATAATTTATAAACTTTGTTACCAATATTGATATTATTGCACTAATTATAATTTCAAAAGATATTAAATTATTTGTAAAATGAACTTATGATACATATAATCTAGTTACGAGTCTGAAAACCATACACAAACCAAATTTGTTAAGTGCACATTTATATGTACAATTTGTTTGCTTATAGAATTGCTCTTTTATCTCCGTAGAGCTACTTAATTAATTTTTAATTATTGTAAATAAAAACTAGAATCTCGGTGTTTTTTTCAATTTATGGTATGATTATAAAATAGCATGGCAAAAAGATAAAATTTGTTTTAGTAGGAGGTTTGTGTATGACTTGATAAGTCCTTCTGTGTCAATTGAAAAGTGTTATGAATAAAATGCTAATCTTTGTATATGGTAATAACTTTTAAGTTAACCCAGTTTAACAAAAAGGTCAAATATATTTCTATATGATTATTATCACGATGTACTACCAAGTGTTTAGGAATATAGATGTTTTGCTTACCTTCGCTTGTATTTGTTTGAAAGTTAGAGTCATTCGTTGTTATTATTAGCATTTGGCAGTGTTAAAAAACACATTTAACTACAAAATCGCTTGACAAGAAAAAATGAAGAGTTTAAAGAACATTTTATATGAATTGTTGCATTGTAGGCCAAGAAGTGACAGGATGTTATTATTTTACAAAAAAAAAGGCAAAATTACATATGTTACGGGCAACATTCCACTAATAAATGTTCTAGTCTTATTTTTAGTAGTGGTTATTCTCTTTTTCAAATATACATATAGCACACTCTTATTTATCATCTGTCTCTCCTGAAACCATTATGACAATAAAAGTGGCTGTTTTGGTATCGTCAATTAACTTTTAGGTCTTACAGTAAGATTGGTGTCCATGTAAACCTAGCTGTGTTAAAGATTTGGTCGAATAGCTGAGTTTTAGTATAAATCTATGTTGCTGCCGTTATAAACTGAATTGATATAGATCTAGGTGTTCAATAAATATGGTTAAAAGATTGTTGTTTTTCTTATAAATTATATTCATCTCATGAAATGACACACCTTTCCTATTTCTATTATTGGTGAGTTATTTAAAGTAACAAACTTTTTAGCTTTATTGTATCCAAAATTCTGAATGGACTTCTTACAGTAAGATTGGTGTCCATATAAACCTAGCTTTGTTAAAGATTTGGTCGGATAGCTGGGTTTTAGTATAAATCTATGTTGCTGCAGTTATAAACTGAATTGATATAGATCTAGGTGTTCAATAAATATGGTTAAAAGATTGTTGTTTTTCTTATAAATTATATTCATCTCATGAAATGACTTATCTTTCCTATTCCTATTATTGGTGAGTTATTTAAAGTAACAAACTTTTTAGCTTTATTATATCCAAAATTCTGAATAGACATTAAGGACACACTACAAACATACGGACTGGACGACAGTCAAAATAGCAGGTAGCTGCTGGATGCACACATAGACGACGATATGGTAATTATTGCCAGACCTAATATTAAAACGTCATTCTTGTTCTGAGATTACATTTGACATTAACTGCTGTCATTTGTCAAGTGAAGCGACGCTTTCGTTTGTGCTTTTCTCGTGAATGCTTAAATATTGTGGAAATTACTTGGTCTTGCAGGGAAAACTTGAATAATAATAATAAATATTAATCTGTCCCTTATAATTAATAGAAAATGACCACCCTTGGTCCTAAAAAGGATGGAGGCCCGAATGTGGAATTCTTTCAATCGCCGGAATGTTTGGCTCAATTTGACCAAATCCGTGTATGGTTGCAGAAGAATTGTAAAAAGGTAAAGTTTAATAAACCGATGTATTTTTACATATTTTCTTTATGCTAGCGACATTGAGACAAGTATTTAAATTACGTTACCAGTTAGAACATAATGTAATCCTTAAATCGGATACTGACTTAAGCTTTCCTCTGATCGTCAACTACTAAATAAACACAGAAAATCTTTTGTCATTAAGTTTAACATAGATTACGTGATATTTTAAATTTCATCAATCAGCAATGGCATAAGGAGTAAATAAAATAAGCTTCTAAGTAAAGTTTATTCTATTAGTAAATCTCGTATGATTGAAGATTAAACAATTGCGGAATAATATATGTCATAATAATAATTATTTAAGAATTAATTTTATGTTGACAAAATCAATTTAAATTTTTAGCATGTCCAAACGGATCCACCTACAAAAGAAGGTTTGGCACAACTAGTGATTCAACTGATTCAGTATCAAGAAAATAAGTTGGGTAAAAATGCTACAGATCCACCCTTTCTGCGACTTCCTGTGAGTAGCAATTTTTAAGAATTAATTAGACCTGCTTTCCTTGAGGCTTTATTCCATTGGCATTTTGCATTTTTGTCATGAAATCTAGAGATTTGTCAGACGAGAAACAAACATATTACATTAATAGAAGTCTGGCTAGTCAAAGGAAAATTTCCATGGTGCCACTTTCACCGGGAATAAAGTTGTCAATAACTTCTTGTGAAAAAGAATTATATGTTATTTACAAGCGGTAACAATATTGGTGATTATTGTTTGTGTATGTATAATTGAATAACAGAATTTGATAATGAATTCTGTGAGTTTAGCTGAGACTTACTCAAGAAAATTATAAACTGGTTGACTGACTGAGAAACACTATATTTTGTCCATTGTTTCACAATTCAATAATAGCATCATTTCCTTTATAGTTATAATATACAAGCCCAAGACCGTTAATTACATGTTGCCACTTCATAAAGAAGATAGGTGTTTCATTAAAATGTTGATAAAGCTAGTTGAATCTATTACATATGTTAGATTGTTTATATTATATTTGATTTTTATATGACACTTTATAATAAATATATATGAATAATAAGAAAGCAAACAATTGTTTGGGTGTTTGTCTGTGAATCACACTGAAACTACTTAATGCATTTTGATGAAATTTGGTATACAGACAAGGTACAAGCTAATTTGGGTGAAAGGATATTTTTTATACTGAATAAATGCTCCCTTGGGATAAAACAGGAATCTTGATTTCTGGGTGGGGATGAGGGCCTCGTTTAGAGTAATTATGTGTATAGTATTTCCTTGTGCTTCATTTATTCAATTTTAACTATAAAAATTAATAAGTTTTCATCCATTCTAAATACATTTAATTTGTTTTTTTTTGTATAAATTGCAAAAATGTAAATATTGGTTAAGAAAAGTATAAGATAAGAACAGCTATATAGTTATATACTATCTATATATAAATGTAGCTTTACATGATTTTAAGTAAGTATTAAATTTTAGAAAGTCAAAAATATTTAGTTTCTATAAGTATATTATATCATACAATGCACACACAAATTACTTTATAGTGGATGAATTAATACAAATCAGCATTAGGAAATATAAATTGATTGTTAGGAAATCCTCTTGATCCAGTGCCTTGTATGGCAAATAAAGAGCCAGCTTCTTGTTCCTGTGCTAATTGGACGGAATTTAGGCCCCTTCTGCTTGTCGTTACGTACAGAGTGGATAAGTCATGCCCACCCCAAGTAACTGAGGTCACTTTGCTTGCTGGTATCTTGTGTTGTTCTAGCAGTTTGCCGGCTCGGGAATCAATTTTTATCACCTGCAATGTATGAATGACTATAAGGTTTGAAACATGTCTATTAGCATTATTCAAGTCAATATAATATTTTGTTTAAACAAAAACTGGCTTTGTGATATTTGTTCAAAGCATTGTGAAAATTAGATGTTCTGCTTGATGTTCGCCAAAATAAACTAATTCATTAAATTGAGAAATATAGATAACATTTTTATTTCTATATGCATTAATCACATAGCACAGAGAACCCTCAACTTTATATTTAAGCCAGAAGCCTTTACTACTGAGACACCACTGCCAAAACATAAAAAAATTAGCAAATTATTGATGGGCTTGATTTTATACTATACCTTCCCGCCATCATAGCAGGCTACCCAGAGGTTTCCATCAGTGTCTATTGTCATGCCATCAGGAACGCCAGTCACATTGTTTTTCTGAAAACTGAATAGTGTTCTTCGGTTTCCTGTAATTAGAATAAAAGTTTGATCAAACTGAATCCTTAGCTTTTATGATGCCATTATGATTTATTTATTTTTTTATCAAATTAATTAAACCTTGAATAAAAGCTATGATATGATCTGCTCTACCATGCATATGTCGCCGTATGATTGTAAAACCGTTAGAATATAATCTAACTCGTGAGATTTCAAACTGTTACAAAATTGTGATATTGTAACCTTTGCTTGCAATTTAACGCATTATTTTTATTATTTAGTTTGATCCCGCGAGATTGTAATCTAACAGTGTTTTCAATTTTGCGATGACGATGATAGATTACTTCTTAAATAATGCTCACTGCGTTTATAGCTAAAACTTAAACGTTAATTCATTTCACATGGTTAATTTATAAAGGGATTCGTATAGTTTTAGTGCCTATGTGTCTAGTATGATGTCATCATATTTATGAATTTAAATAAGTTTGTGCAATGTGTGACATTGCAAATGAATAATATTTATATTTCCATTTGAATAGTAAATTCAAGTATATGAATATATGAATTTACTATATATTAGTACCATTTATCCCAGTCCCAATTAAACCCACAGCAATGTAATCCTACAAGGCAAAATACAAACTTAACTTGCGCATAAACTAAATTTAAACTCACGTATGTCGCCAGTTTCAATATTAAAGTCAAATACGTCGATAGTTCGCAGGGGGCTGTCGATATAGAACATAAATTTATCATCCGAAGTCCACGCTATACCGTTTGAAATGGAAACTGGACGGACTTTTTCCTCAGGGTGTATGTAATTGTTGCTTGTCAACATGTAAAATGTACCCTGGTCAAGATCCACGCCGGAGGCATCTTCTTTGCCCATTGTACCTTAAAAAAAGGATCTAATTGAACATTTTCTAATATACTACTAAACTCTTATTGTCATTATCAAATAAAAATTGTTATTTTTATCGTAAAATGTTATTTATAAAATATCCTAAATACCCTGGCAAAGATCACTAAAATGTTTTATATAGAAAATGCCTAGATTTTGATTTGTGTCCATCAACATACCAAACCAAAGTCTTCCCTTCGTGTCAGCTTTGCCATCATTGATTCGATTGTCAGGTTTGCCCAAGTCGACTACGGTGAGCAGTCTCATAGCGCTATCGCCTTCCATATCGTCCCAGGACAGCAAGTAGAGTTCACTGCGAGATGATAGTATGACTTTTCCCGGGTAGTCTTTTACTGTCACAACGAGGGATACTGGCCCGTAATCTGAAATATTGCGTATGAAATAGGTTTAAATAAACGTAAACTTTTTAACTAAGTGTTGCTCGTAGCTTCGCCAGTGTGGTGTTAATAAATTTTCATGGATCAAACTTTCACCCCTATTTTATCGACAGGGGGGTAGATTTTATTAAAATTGTTTACCTACATCATAGTGGTGATATAATACAATAGTCCAATAGGACCAGTAGTTTGGGCTGCGCGTTGATGGATCACATTCCACGTCACCTTTGAGATTTATAAATTAAGACTAAAATTATAGCATACTTGTTTATAGTGCTAAGTTCTCAAATATCTCATTTTATTCCTTGTCCCGTTTCAAGGGTCCTTTCTTTTCTATGCGGTTTATTAAGCGCATTTCTTTCTTTGACTTAAAGTGATGTGTATACTTTTATCGGATTTCGTATTTCGTATTGATATGAATGGATATACATATCAGGTAAAGCGATAAATATATCGTAAACACTAAACAGTCCTTAGAAATATCTCCCAGATGTCGTCGGATTATTGTAAAGCAACATATTTTACAAGTCATACAAGTCATTGTTGACTTGTAAACTTCAAGAGTCTATTGTTAAGAATTTATTGATAAGTATAAATTTAGCATGTGATTGTTGAATTGAATGATGCTAATTGAGAGCGTTTTGTGTACCTATTTTTCTCGAAGTCACATTTCCGGTAACAGGGTCGAGTCTGTAAAGTTTCTGGTCTTCTATGTCGACCCAGTATAATGCACTTTCGTTTTCCGTCCAATGAGGGCCCTCAAAGTGAATACCACCTCGAACAACCTAAATTAGAAATTGAAAGGCAATGAGTAGACAATCCAATGATTAAGTTATCTCTTTCTTATGCAATAGGTATATTACGTGCAAACAATTTTATACTCGTAATTAAATTAATACGAATTTTAAACGTTTGAAACCGGTCTAAAGTCGTTGGTCCCTTTTACGAACGCTATACAAATTTTTTAATACAATCTTAATGTTTCATTTAGAATAATTCGCATTCTAAACCATGAGACGATTTGCTTAATTTGATGTAAACAGATAAATTTTAGGTACTGGTTTGTTCATAATTTTTCATTGCAAGAAAGATGCCTTTTTTAGTATAAATAACAAACCTAAATATATGAATGAATAAATAAAAATATAACGTCGGTAACAAGACCTTAGCTTTTCATTTAATCTGTAAAATTAAATTAAAATGTAGAAAATTTTATCAATGTAAAAGAATAAGAGCCAGTTCCTTACATTTTTTATTAATGGTGATGAAGCGGTGTATCCTTGAACACACTCTAAACACAATATTGTAAAAACAATTGGACACCAGAACATCGACGAATTTCCTATTACAAATTTCATTTTTTACTTTAACTTTGATATAACAATTTTTTTGTGTTTATAACATCGTCACCCGTCCACTGTTTCGTAAATTTGAACGCAAACTGCCAGCCTGCCTCAGATATTGAGATAAATCCATGGCCAAGTTGTAGTAGGTTGCAAAATCTTCCAAGCATGTTTTTGCTATAATCAACTACAATGTCAAATAAGTAGCAAAATAATCAATTAAATATATAATTATTTTTAGCATTTTTGATAAGGCAATTTTATTTTTCCGTTTTTATTGTTATACAGTTATTGTTGCTTTTTTTTTAAATATTCAAAACTTTTTCACCTATAACGTCCACCACATTTCGTCCAATTTTGAAATAATAAAAAATTAAACTATCAATTAAAATTTTTGTTTTTGCATAGTTGTATATTACTCCTAGTAAATATAATAATATTTACGGAATAGCTTAAAATTTTAATCAGTTTGTCTACTGGAGATTAGTCTAAAGAACATGGCCATGTTATTGCAATTAAAATATGTTATTGCAATGATTGTTACCTCATGACACATAATTTAAACTTGGAATTACATTGTGTATACTACATTATATGCTGTACATAGATATACCATAATGATTAACCGTGTTTTATGGTTCAATTCGCCGGAAAGGCTGGCCATTATTTTGCGCGAACCATCATCGAATATCATTCGAGTCATGTTTGGTATCG
>NC_052110.1:4211338-4273110 GCF_012273895.1 Zerene cesonia
ATCGTAAAATGTTATTTGTAAAATATCCTAAATACCCTTACAAAGATCACTAAAATGTTTTATATAGAAAATGCCTAGATTTTGATTTGTGTCCATCAACATACCAAACCAAAGTCTTCCCTTCGTGTCAGCTTTGCCATCATTGATTCGATTGTCAGGTTTGCCCAAGTCGACTACGGTGAGCAGTCTCATAGCGCTATCGCCTTCCATATCGTCCCAGGACAGCAAGTAGAGTTCACTGCGAGATGATAGTATGACCTTTCCCGGGTAGTCTTTTACTGTCACAACGAGGGATACTGGCCCGTAATCTGAAATATTGCGTATGAAATAGGTTTAAATAAACGTAAACTTTTTAACTAAGTGTTGCTCGTAGCTTCGCCAGTGTGGTGTTAATAAATTTTCATGGATCAAACTTTCACCCCTATTTTATCGACAGGGGGGTAGATTTTATTAAAATTGTTTACCTACATCATAGTGGTGATATAATACAATAGTCCAATAGGACCAGTAGTTTGGGCTGCGCGTTGATGGATCACATTCCACGTCACCTTTGAGATTTATAAATTAAGACTAAAATTATAGCATACTTGTTTATAGTGCTAAGTTCTCAAATATCTCATTTTATTCCTTGTCCCGTTTCAAGGGTCCTTTCTTTTCTATGCGGTTTATTAAGCGCATTTCTTTCTTTGACTTAAAGTGATGTGTATACTTTTATCGGATTTCGTATTTCGTATTGATATGAATGGATATACATATCAGGTAAAGCGATAAATATATCGTAAACACTAAACAGTCCTTAGAAATATCTCCCAGATGTCGTCGGATTATTGTAAAGCAACATATTTTACAAGTCATACAAGTCATTGTTGACTTGTAAACTTCAAGAGTCTATTGTTAAGAATTTATTGATAAGTATAAATTTAGCATGTGATTGTTGAATTGAATGATGCTAATTGAGAGCGTTTTGTGTACCTATTTTTCTCGAAGTCACATTTCCGGTAACAGGGTCGAGTCTGTAAAGTTTCTGGTCTTCTATGTCGACCCAGTATAATGCACTTTCGTTTTCCGTCCAATGAGGGCCCTCAAAGTGAATACCACCTCGAACAACCTAAATTAGAAATTGAAAGGCAATGAGTAGACAATCCAATGATTAAGTTATCTCTTTCTTATGCAATAGGTATATTACGTGCAAACAATTTTATACTCGTAATTAAATTAATACGAATTTTAAACGTTTGAAACCGGTCTAAAGTCGTTGGTCCCTTTTACGAACGCTATACAAATTTTTAATACAATCTTAATGTTTCATTTAGAATAATTCGCATTCTAAACCATGAGACGATTTGCTTAATTTGATGTAAACAGATAAATTTTAGGTACTGGTTTGTTCATAATTTTTCATTGCAAGAAAGATGCCTTTTTTAGTATAAATAACAAACCTAAATATATGAATGAATAAATAAAAATATAACGTCGGTAACAAGACCTTAGCTTTTCATTTAATCTGTAAAATTAAATTAAAATGTAGAAAATTTTATCAATGTAAAAGAATAAGAGCCAGTTCCTTACATTTTTTATTAATGGTGATGAAGCGGTGTATCCTTGAACACACTCTAAACACAATATTGTAAAAACAATTGGACACCAGAACATCGACGAATTTCCTATTACAAATTTCATTTTTTACTTTAACTTTGATGTAACAATTTTTTTGTGTTTATAACATCGTCACCCGTCCACTGTTTCGTAAATTTGAACGCAAACTGCCAGCCTGCCTCAGATATTGAGATAAATCCATGGCCAAGTTGTAGTAGGTTGCAAAATCTTCCAAGCATGTTTTTGCTATAATCAACTACAATGTCAAATAAGTAGCAAAATAATCAATTAAATATATAATTATTTTTAGCATTTTTGATAAGGCAATTTTATTTTTCCGTTTTTATTGTTATACAGTTATTGTTGCTTTTTTTTTTAAATATTCAAAACTTTTTCACCTATAACGTCCACCACATTTCGTCCAATTTTGAAATAATAAAAAATTAAACTATCAATTAAAATTTTTGTTTTTGCATAGTTGTATATTACTCCTAGTAAATATAATATTTACGGAATAGTTTACAATTTTAATCAGTTTGTCTACTGGAGATTAGTCTAAAGAACATGGCCATGTTATTGCAATTAAAATATGTTATTGCAATGATTGTTACCTCATGACACATAATTTAAACTTGGAATTACATTGTGTATACTACATTATATGCTGTACATAGATATACCATAATGATTAACCGTGTTTTATGGTTCAATTCGCCGGAAAGGCTGGCCATTATTTTGCGCGAACCATCATCATCGAATATCATTCGAGACATGTTTGGTATCGCTAAATTGGTTTCATGTCCTATTCTATCTTGATACTGTTTTTAAAATGCTTTTGTTGTTAGTGACCTTGCATTATTTAAGGAATTGATATGAAACAAATGTTTAAAAAGTTATTATTGCAAAAACCAATACAAATATTCCTTTTAGTGCAATCAGGTAAAATATACTATTAACGTTCGGAATGATAAAAAAAATCAATTCTGAATTGTTCAGCTAATTGTATGTTACCATGTGATTTCTACTTAGTACGTTCTAATAGCATTACACTTGAAATTACTTATGTTCATAGAAAATACTATCTTTTGTTTTCATAAACGTAGTAGCTTTTTCATACTGGTATATGGTATCATAATCATTTTTACTTGGCTAAATTTCAGTTCTACTATAAGTCGGTAGCCCTATTACCTTTCCACGACATCATTAGTCACATGTTTCAACTGTCAAGCACACGTTCTCGTTCCAGATAAAAGTATTCATGGACATGAAGCCTGGCGGCTCACTGTGCACCGTGCTAGCCACCATGTTCCGCTTCAAGTCGGAGCAGCGGTGGCGCAAGTTCGACTTCCAGGTCGGTAAGGTATGCACCCGATCGCACGCTGCCTCTCACCGCCGCCCCGCAGTCCCGACACCGGCTCTATAACAATGCATTTGCACGGCCGTTGGACGAAGTGTACGATCGATTTCAGGTTATCGAGTCAGAAACTATTTAATTATCATTACAGGAAAGGTCGTAATTATATAGTTAAAAAAATGTAAAACGATCGGTCGCATGCTTTCTTCCACCAGTCGTGCCCTCCATTCCAATCGCACGATTTAAGGGTATGAATTATTAACAATTACATATCTATAACACTTCTTAGTTACACCAAATACGATTTTTCTTATACACCAGAGAGATCTTTTACGGTTTATTTATGTCTAGAGACAAATTATGTTTTAGATCAGACAAAAACACATACTATGTTATTGTTGGAGGGTACATTCTTGCCATTTCACGCAGATCTCATTTCAGTTTCAAGGTTTTCGGGAGTCTTATTTTGTGTTCTGTGTAAATATATTTTTAAATCAGTTTGTGATAATTGTATGTTGTGTTTTTGTCACTAATATTTTGGGAACTGTTACTCACCCTCGTTGTGTGCATGTGCAATATTGTTTTGTTATAATTTTATGATTTTACAAAATTTTATGTGATACTGTTTTGTGATATTTCTGGAACAAACGTGACTTTTGTCTCGTCGGAAATTAACGTAAGTCCTTGAACTACACACAAACTTTTTCTACTTAAACATTCCTTGATGTCAGAATTGTAGATAACCATTATGAAAAAAAAAAAAACTTTATTTCTAAAGTACACGAATTAATTTGCTCTTTTTCTTCCCTTCCCCTGTCCTTCCATTGCAGAATCCCTCTCGGAAAGACCTGAACGTGCAAATGATGATGGAGATAGAATCAGCTTTGCTGAGCGCTGAAATAATTAGGTCACCCTGCATCTACATACGCCCTGAGGTCGACAAGGCAACCGCCAATAAAGTCAAAGATATCATAAGCAACCATCAAGTCGAGTTCTGCGGTAAGTTTTGTGTATGCATGCCTCTAATCCTAACTCTTATTTATTGTTAAACATAAATTAATACTACTAAGTTACTAGTCCCTAACATTCAGGAGTAAGTGAAATAACTGTTAAACGAATGAAGTATATATTGAAACAATGAAATTGAAGTTTTTTTTTGTTGGTAAAGATTCGTACAGGCTTATAATTGAAATGAATAATCTAGAGATTTCGAGCAAGGGCAGAAGTTTTTCCATTTAGCTATTGTGTTCTGCACAGGAAGTGCAATGTACCTTTTATTTCATTTATTTTGGCGCAGCCATTGTTATTTGTTGCTTATCAGCATTTAAGTGTTAATGCTTTGGCAGGGTAAACACATTAAATTTTATACTTGAATTAATAAGACGAATCCATAATAGAATGATGAACGCTTATAAATAAAATATTTTAAATTTTCCTACCACCAAAGGATCTATATTATAATCTTTAATATCTATTTCCCAAGAACGCAGGAGGTTCTCAATTCGACTGATTTTTTTTTGTTTTGTTACTCGATAACTCCGTGGGGTTTTGAACTGGTTTACGTGATTCTTTTTCGTGTTTGATTAGAAATTGTCGTTTATGCCCCTTTCAGAATTCGGAGGGAGTGGAACGTTAATGTTTTTTTTAATAATTTTATTTCTTATTCAGATGAAGAAGAAGATGCAACACACATAATTTACCCAGCTGTGGATCCGTTAGAGGAGGAATACGCCAGGCCGGTGTTCCGTCGCGGCAACAACGTGCTGATACATTGGTATTACTTCCCCGACAGCCACGATACGTGGGCACAGGCTGACTTGCCGGTAAGATATTGTAGTAAACTATTTTTACTTATTTTTGATTTAATATTTGACTGTGAAAATTGTGGAAAATACAGTATGTTTGTTGAAATTATCTCTACTGTTTAAGTAAATGTAACTAAAAAGAAAACGATAATTATTGTCAACCATGTATGTGGAAAATTTATTTCAATATTGTATTTTAGCTTAACTGTACAAATTCAAGGCATTTTGATGTGACACTACAATTAAAATCGATATAAATTGTCATCATTGATAGAAGTCAGGGATGCCCAATATTAGTAATTTTATAAAACTGTTCATAGTTTCCTTCAACATATTACAAAATTGATAGCAAGCTTTATCAACATTTATTTGTGGTTAAAGGTCGATGTTCCCGAAACAGCGAACTGGGATTGCAATAGATCTGAGCCCTACCGCGTGTCCGCAACGTGGGTGTTGGACTTGCCGCACTACAATGAATGGCTCAATGAAGAAGATTATGAAGTTGACGCTAATGGAAAGAAAAAGGTATAAAAGATAATGACTGCCATTCACTAAATCTTATTTTTTTAGCCAATTTCCTTTGTCATGTGTATGTCACACCGTCTGTACCGAGTTACGACAATGTGCCAGCAATAAACTTTCATCTTTCAATTAAGTGAAATAATTAATTTTAGGTTTTACACAAAGAATTGTGAAAAATGAAATCATTTTATATCTTCTAACATTCAATTAATTTATTCCCATAGTAAATATGGATTTCTAAATACTAAAAATGTTTAGTTCAAAAATTGTGATAATATTAATTATTTATTAATTTAGGTGCACAAATTACGTTTATCCGTTGACGATTTAATCCCCGGAGGAGAGACGTCCTCGAAGAGCAAGAAAGGCAAGAGGAAGCGCTCCCCCTCCCCGCCTCCGCAGAAACATAGCAAGAGGAAGAGGTAATCAATTGCTGCAGTCTGTTTATTATTTATTTATTCTATGTTATTATTTGGATACTTGGTCGTGTAAAGTAGAGTACAGAAATGTAAAACTAATTGTGCAAATGGCGGCCTTATAGCGTCGTCTTTTTATTTTATGTCGTCTCTGACGAGCAACTAGGATTTACTCATAATGCACAGCATATTCGTAATCTATGTGTACAAAATAAAGTTACATGTAAATTTAAAAGATTTTAAATATGATTGGTTCAGTTTTTCATTAGTACTTAGTACCTGGAGGACCGAGCTTTGCTCGGTATTTTTTTTTTTTTTGTTTTTTATAAATTGTGTTTTTTGAAAATTATATTTAAGTACGAATTACATACTAATAAAATGATGAAATATTTCGATCTTACCGACAGACACGCCCCCTATTTGTTAAAAAAGTAAGTTTAAATTGATAAAATACGAATAAAACACGAATATGACATTTCCTAAATTTTATTGTAAATAGTCTATACAAGATGTAAGTTTACCAGTTATTAACAGTTAGGATTTTATTACAGCCGTGTAGCAAAAAGGCGGGAAAATGATGTAGACGAAGAAGAAGATAATGCATCAAGAGATAACACTGATGTGGCTCCCGCCCCTGAACCTGAAAGACCCGCAGAACGTAAGATATTTTCAAACATAATTTAATTCTTATCATATTATATTACATTTAACTTTGCGTGAAGTAAGGTCACCGATAAAATAAAATGATCATTTTTCTTATTAATCTATTGAATTAAGTTATTGTATTAACTGCATTATCAGTTAGATAATATTTAACTTTTTTTCAATATTACACAACCTATATAAATGATATACTGCTAAATCGCTTAACAAATACATTTTAATTATAAATACGAAATATGAAATTCTTCCACGTCACAACAGGGCGATATAATGGTACGATTTTTATATCTGGAGATAGTTAGGAGGCTGGAAAATGGTATAAGTTACTTTTAACCGCGGTAAAATATCTCAATCCCATCCTAAGGGAATAGCACATTCTATTGTTTTTGCTAACATGTTCCGTCCTTAACCGCCGTTTTAAACACCGTATCCTTAGATAAAACTAAAGTAATTATATTTGCCATATATCAATTTTTCACTTACTCTTTTTTCAACATCGCATCAATGCCTTTGCTATCAATTTGTTCAATGTGTCGTTACGGACGGATAGACTGCGAGAGATAGCACATTCACATATCAGTTTATATTATTTCCTTTCGTTATCTATCATATTTCAAACACTTACGGCCTTTTTGAATATTCTATCGGAGATTACAGGTAAAGGGCTGTTTCAGATAATTATAGCAAATTAATCTATCCTTAACTTACATTTCGTAATTGAGGATAAACGCTATCCATCAGTATCGAAGGACATATAGCATCTTCCTTCGCACATATCTAAGCCTCTTGAAACGGTTTTGTTATATGGAATATGCGGAAGTATATTCAATACGAAATACCTACATAATAAGCAGTGCTTAACCTTGATTGTGAAATGCAACTTAATTATAGATTGATTTACTATAGTTACTGAAGATAGTTATCTTCGATACGGTAATAGGTACGTTAATATTACGATGATCTATGTCTATCTGTACAATGAAACTGAGCAAAAAAAGAAAACTATATAGATTAAAATTATCAGTTTTCATTGTATAGTTTTCTGCACATAAAATAACGTTTTTAGAAATTGTTTGTCGCTTATATTTAACCAGCTATTGGTGTACCTTGTTATTGGCGTATTTATTGTGATAATTAATCAGTACTTCATACAATCATACTGTAAAATTAGCTGTAAGGTACCTTTTATAAATAAAATAAGAAATGTACAAATATAAAGTAAACTTTATATATATATATATATATATATATATATAAGAATATAAAAAAAAACGATTATAAAAATATAAATATATGTATACATGTGTGTGCGTCGTGCAGCGCCCGCGAGCACGTCGGGCGGCGCGAGCGCGGCGGAGGCGGGCGGCGCGGCGGCGGACGCGCCCGCCACGCCCGCGCCGCTCGACCACCACGACGACTCGCAGGGCAAGCACAGCGACTCCAACACGCAGGTACGTGCGCAGCGATATTAGAATAGTAACGACATACCCATATCCTTTTCCGTTCCCTTCCCAGACCTTTAGGCAAATAAAAAAATATATTTACTCGTACTAAATAGACACTCGTTCTGGTTCCGCCCGGATATCAAGATTCCTGTTTTATCCCAATGAGCATTTAATCGCGATAAAAAGTATCCTATCACCCAAGTCAGCTTATATTCTGTCTGTGTACAATACCAGGTTTCATCGAAATCCATTCAGTAGTTTCAGTGTGATTGACGGACCAACATCCGCATGAATAACGTGACGTGTAGAACGTTGAAATGTAGACAAGGAGTTTATTATTTAAGAGTTCACTTGTTACATAGTAGGTAAAGTATTTTCAAATATTTTATCTAAAAATTTAATTATTTTTCAATAATAAACTAAACAACGTTAGAATAGAATCATCAAAATCGTTTCACTCACTCAAATGTTCTATGTAAAATAAAAAAAAACATATAAATAATACTGTCTAATGGAGAAAATGCTCGCTTATTCAGGTCGGTTGAAAAATTATTCAAATCTACAACGAACATTCGAATATTATAGTTCCGAAAAGAAATGTCATGATTAGAAAATTTACTTAATATAGCAATTATTTTATCAGGAAACAATCATAAAAGAGGAACTTGAAGACAACGTAACTGATCAAACGCATCACATCGTGGTGCCATCCTACTCGGCGTGGTTCGACTATAACTCCATCCACACCATCGAGAAGAGAGCCCTACCAGAGTTCTTTAATAACAAAAACAAGTCTAAAACACCGGAAATGTATCTTGCTTACAGGTAAAAATTTACATGTTTTTTTTTAATTTAATTTTTAGTTTTATAGCATTGAAAACATGAAACCGAAAGAGTAGAAGAAATTCGATTACTGTGGCAGGATCACGGGTGGCCGAGAGGCTAGGCGTTGCTACGGTTAGGCAAAGTGCCTCGTGATCAAATTTTTTCTATTCTTTCAAAATTTCTCATTTATAAAGCATTTCAATGCTATAAAACTAAAAATTAAATTTAACAAAGGCCGCGTTCCATCGATACAATATTGTAATCATTGAAATAATGTTTCGTATTGGTTGTGATGGTTCTTAATCATCTCAATAGATGGCGTGGGGTGCCCCTTAGGCACATGAAACCGAAAGAGTAGAAGAAATTCGATTACTGTGGCAGGATCACGGGTGGCCGAGAGGCTAGGCGTTGCTACGGTTAGGCAAGATACGCAGGTTCGAATCCTGCCTCGTGATCAAATTTTTTCTATTCTTTCAAAATTTCTCATCATGTTTTTTTTATATAAATTTAATACGCTTAATGTATATATCTCTTCACCTGCGTCATGCTATTGCGCGTTTTGCCTAACACATATTCTATGACACAAATTCAATCTACATTAATAGCAACAATAAATTATTATATGTGGAACACGCTGAAATGAGACGCGTATGATGACATAGACCCATCAGTAGCTATACTGACGTTGATAAACATATTTATATAACGAGGAAAAGCTTTTTATATTTAATTATTTTAATAAGATATTAAAATAAACAGTAATTAAAATGCATGAAGCATGATCTTAATGCTTGTTGTTATTGTCCATGACGTGTACGAAGGTGGATTCGATAGATTCGTAATATTCAATGACTTTCCAATTCCTTATGAAATTTAAATTGCCATTTAATCTCGTACGTACTTGGTTGAAAAGTCGAAGAGTCAACCAGGAAATGCTGCGCCCAGGACTTGATTTCATCATCATCATCATCAGCCCATACACGTTCCCACTGCTGGGACACAGGCCTCCTATGAGGGTTTAGGCCATGATCCACCACGCTGGCCAAGTGCGGGTTGGCAGATGTCACATGTCGTCGAACTTTTGATTCTTGGACATGCCGGTTTCCTCACGATGTTTTCCTTCACCGTTTTAAGCAGTGGTGATGTTATCCACATGTGCAGATAAATTGAAAAATCAATTTATTTCCTGCACGCTCGCCCGGTCTCGAACCCCGACTTATCGATTTTTGAAGTCCGAGGTTCTCACCACTGAGCCACCTCTGCTTTTTTAGGACTTGATTTATTGTATATATATTTTTTTCCACTAGAAATTTCATGATCGACACCTACCGATTAAATCCAACGGAGTATCTAACGAGCACGGCGTGTCGCCGCAACCTGGCGGGCGACGTGTGCGCCATCATGCGGGTGCACGGCTTCCTCGAGCAGTGGGGACTTGTTAACTACCAGGTAATGATTTAATTTGCAGTTTTTGAAGAAATATATAAAGAAAAGAAAAACAGTTTACTGTCAACCTGCTTTTGCGAAAAAAATTAAATATCTACCAAGTATTCCTAATATCAAGACATTTTATTACGCACTAAAATTTGCGTTAGCTGTAAATTTACAATTTCCGTTGTAATAGATAAGTTATACTTGAATTTTAATGTTTTTAAAAAACCATAATAAAGAATGCAAAATGCGAAAATTCGTAAAATTGATTTTGAAAGATTTAAATAGATCCGTCTCACTTTCCAAAAAGAATCGGTTATTATAGTTATAAAATAAGGGATTCCAAAATAGCAACAGATTCAACAAGTATGCTAATGATATAAACAATATCTCAGTTTCATTTTTAAGGAATAGAAAAAATCCATCACGAGGCGGGATTTGAACCCGTGTCTTTAGAAAGAATATTTCATTTATTTAATAAATAATAAATAATGTATTACGAATTAGGTGGAAGCAGATGTCCGTCCCACAGCAATGGGCCCACCGCCCACGTCTCACTTCCACGTGCTCTCTGACACCCCGTCGGGATTGCAGCCGCTGCAACCTAGACCCGCTCAGCCTAGACCTGGTATCTATGGTTATGATTGTTTTTTATTTTTTTGTTTTTTTGCTATATTTTTTTTTATTATCGAGCTAAGAAGCTATATATGTAATAAGATACTCGAATTGGAATATTATCAAATTTATAGTATAGATATACTTTTATATAGTATAGATTATACTTAATATTATAAAGCTGAAAAGTTTGTTTGTTTATTTGAACGCGCTAATCTCAGGAACTACTGGTCCGATTTGAAAAATTCTTTTCAGTGTAAGGTAGCCCATTTATTGAAGAAGGCTATTTATGTACCACGGGCGAAGCTAGAGCGGATCGCTAGTTTTAAATATTTAATCACAGAAATTGTTAATTGTTTACCATCACTTTTTTCACTTTTTTTATAGCAGAATCACATGAGGCAACACCACCGCCCATGAGCAATCACAAAGCTCTTAATAAATAGCTTTTGTGGAGCTATTGCCGGCTTTCAAACTTAGTTAGGACTTGAATAAAAATATAGTGATTTCTTTTTCTTGTCGTTCTTTCTTCAATGTATGCTTTTAATATTAAAATAATTGCCAATATTTAAAGAAGTCGGTTAATATATTTTGTACCTTATGTTTATTTCGTTTACTCCTCTTACTTGTATTTTATGTTCCTTAAATGATATTTTTTAGTAGAAAACGCAGCGGTGCCTAAAGTAGAGGCTGGATTGCCGAACGGAGCGGAAGGCGGCGCTCCGGTCAAGAGCGAGCCGGCGGTGAAGACCGAGCCGACCCTCGAGCTAGGAAATGCGCCTGGACTTAAGTTGGATCAGGTGACTGTAACTTAAAGACAAACGTAATAAAGGGAAAATTGTGCAATTCGTTAATTTAGCTAAGCATCCAAATTTGTCTAGTATAATACATTTATGCCAATAAACTCTAGTATGTATCAAATGTGATTTCGGTGGAAAATAAATAATTTACTCCATTCATTTCCGACAACATAAAACCGCGGTGTTGCACATATTTTTTTTTTTACTATATAATTTGTACTTACTGTACGAATCTCTGTTTTGATTACTAATAATATTTTATTTTATTAGTTTAATGCAATTATTTATATTTAATGTTATGTCACTAAAAAGCCGGCAAAGCACTTGTTACACCTTTAGTTGCAAGTGTTTATGGGCGGTGGTGATCACTTAACATCAGGTGGCCCACCTGCTCCTTTGCTTGCTCTGCCATAAAAAAAATAAAAAATAAATAAATGACGAAATGTACAGTACCGCGGCGGGGCGCGCGGCCGCGAGTGGACGGAGCAAGAGACCCTCCTGCTGCTGGAGGCGCTGGAGCTGCACCGCGACGACTGGAACCGCGTCGCCGCGCACGTGGGCACCAGGACGCACGACGAGTGCATCCTGCACTTCCTGCGGCTGCCCATCGAGGACCCATATCTTAACGATAGTGAGTTCAGTATAGTGCTATCCGACTGAGAATAGGAACGCAAATGACCTCTATATGCCAAATGTGGAGATATCCCCTTGTCATGTGAATGACGGATCGTTTTTTTTGTTAGACTTATAAATCAAATTTAAATACAAAAGTTACTGTTGAAGCAATATCATGAATTCGTTTGAATGAACAGCTTTGACGTCACAATATGGTGAGTCGATTCTATTCGTAGTTAAATCAATGGATATAGTATACCCATGCAAGTGGATACTTTTGTATGAAGACTTTTTATTCAAATTTTGAAGTAGGTTGTTGTGTAGGTTTGTTTTTTTATGAAAGTTATACATGATATGTACGTGCATACAAGATAGTCATAAGAGAGCGACAAATCATGAGATCATTAATTCTCGAATAATCGAAGTTGAATTACATTTCGGCAAGACATACAGATCTACTATGCATGATTTTGTATTGCAACTTATATCTTATAAAGAGATCATGATACACAATTTATTTTGAGATCATTTATTTAGCTTTTTCAAAACTAATAGAACCTCAAAAAATGACAATAAATATTCCAGGTGGTGTTTTGGGACCCCTGGCATACCAACCGATCCCATTCAGCAAGACTGGCAACCCGGTCATGAGCACTGTGGCTTTCCTCGCCTCTGTAGTAGATCCACGTATTGCATCCAAGGCCACCAAAGCAGCTATGGATGAATTTGCTGCTATTAAGGTATGGATTGATACAGATAACTTTGAACAAGTGTGTTCTGTTGTGGAAGATAAAAAACTATTTTTTTTAGACACGCATTCCTCATAAAGCATTTCAAAAAATAAAAAAAGAAAGCAAACATTATATAATAATTAATATTATACAGACAACTGATAGCGAACATCATAACCACTTTAAATAGCACAACACACTCGCCTATCTGTCGTAAAATGACATTTTACACAATAACGTTTCAGTTCTGAATGAAGCCACGTGCTAAAATATCTTATAGCACTATAATGTGAGATACTCAAATAATATCAATACATATTTATTTATTATATGCAAGTGCACGCATGATTTCTAAACACAGTACATTTAACACTATCACCAAGGTACACTTAAATGCTGTAGCTAATCCTACTAATATTATAAATGCGAAAGTTTGTAAGGATGTGTGTGTGTGTATGTTTGTTGCTCTTTCACGCAAAAACTAATTAACCTATTGCAATGATATTTGGTTCGTAGACAGCTGGACAACTGGAATAACATATAGGCAACTTTTTATCCCGATATTCCTACGGGATACGGACTTACGCGGGTGAAACCGCGGGGCGCAGCTAGTATTATATAAATTGATATGATTCTGTACACTTGACATGTCAACTGTATTGAAATAACAAGTGTGAGACACTTCGCCGTCTATTAGTAACTCAGAAGCGTAACTACGCTTAGAATTTTCACAAATTGCTGCGTGTCATCGGTATTGCCGCATTCTCTTGAGGGGGATGCTGTCGTCGATAACCGGCGTAGCGACATCCATTGATTTTTAAAACAAACCTCGAGAGCGATAATAATAATTATATGAATAACAATCCTGACCCATCTTTTGTATTGTAATGTGATTAATAATGTGATTCTGATGTACCCAGGACGAGGTGCCGGCGGCCATGATGGAGGCGCACGTGCGCGCGGCCGGCGCGCTCGGGCCGCAGGCCGCGCTCGCCGGCACCGGCATCGCCGGCACCGCGCCCGAACACCCGCCCGGTAACAGCTCCACACGCTTTTATTTGCTTCATATCCCCACACAACCATAATACCTCTAATACTTAAGAGTGAAGGAGGAGTGTAAAGGAGTCGGAAAATAAGTCCTCTATGTATGTACCGACTTTGACGATTTTGAATCACTTTGAAGAGAAATATTTACATCCAATTTTTTACAGTTATCAAGGATTCGTGAAAAGGAATAATTTGATGAGTTTATCTCGTCATCTCGATTAGGATAGCCAATTTTACATAATTTCCTGACATATACTTAACAAATAAGACAATTTCGTAGATTCTACCATTGGATGTGTTTTTTTTAGTTTTTATATTTCTATATTTGTTATTTTATTCTAAATGAATAAGACAATCTTTACTATGCTAAAAATCTTAATTGTACACCCTGTATAATAAATGCGAACGTGCGTTTGTTTGTTTTTCTGCCACGTCACAATGTTGAATTTTATGTTTTAATCAATCATAAAATCGCTTCGTTCTGACTTAATAATAAAGGGTACACACAGTAATGCAAATAATTATCAAATACAGAAAAGAAAGAAGGTGCAGACGTCAAGGGAGAGCCAATGGAGGTTGAAGGAGAGGGAGAAGCCAAAGTGAAGGAGGAGCCGTCTGAGAGTGCGGCGCCCGCGGAGGAGAAGGAAGTTAAGGAGGAAGATGCACAGCAACCACAAGGTAAAAAAAAACTATAATAAATTTACACTTTTTGTACGTGAATCAAAATAAAGAGAAAAGAATAAAAGTATACATATGAACTGAGCAATTACAGGACGCAAGCAGAAACGCGAATTTTTTTGTTTAACATTTTTTAATTAATATTTCTTTTGAGAACTTTCTTTAAATGTATTACATCAAATAAAATTTTATAAGTAAATCTTACATGACTCATAAAAAACACCAGTACTTAAAATACTTACTGCGTTGTAACAATTGTATACATAATTCATAATTATATTTGTTTAACACATATATGCATATATATAAAAAAAAATCTATGTTTTGTTCTATAATATTTTTATAGTAAGATTTATATTGATATATGTATATAGATAAACGGTAAAACGTAGCATGTAAAAACTTGGAATTGGCCGGCGTGGTGTATTATTATATGAACTCTCATATTCAGTGTCCCTGCAGTCGGGACAAATATGGTGATTGATGATCATAATGATGATGATTTTTTTTAATCCCTCTAGAACCACCAGCAGCAGTCGACGCTAAACTTCAATCGGCTGCCGCAGCCGCCTTGGCAGCGGCCGCCGTTAAGGCGAAGCACCTCGCTGGAGTCGAAGAGAGGAAAATTAAGTCTTTGGTGGCCTTGTTGGTCGAGACTCAGATGAAGAAGCTGGAGATTAAGCTGCGACATTTTGAAGAGCTGGAGGCGACTATGGAAAGGGAGAGGGAAGGTATGTGTTGGGATTAGTATGTGATGTTTTGAGTTTGTAGGTTTATCAAATTGTATTGGTAATTTGTTGAATGTCTTAGGTTTTGACAAATAAACACTTCCCAAATGACTCCCTTAATTATGTTTTTTTTATAATTTTGAATAAAATATCTGCTTCATGAATTGGAAACTTGTTAATCCCTTATTTTTCACCGGATCAAAATGAATGTAACAACTACACAACCGATCAAATGAATTAGTTGGTTAAAAGAAAATTACATCTAGAATATATAGTATATCAGCATATTAGGATACATGAGCTTACTATTATTTTATGTTTGATTCAGGTCTCGAATACCAACGCCAACAGCTAATACAGGAAAGACAACAATTCCACTTAGAGCAATTGAAGGCGGCTGAATTCCGGGCAAGAAATCATGCTATTCAGAGGTGAGATCAAAATTCTAAAATAGCTATTTAAAATATAATATTCAGGTGTATTTATTCAAAGTATTTTTTATGTAAGGGAGATAATGTCTATGCTCATATAAGACCCTTGAAATGTTTCCCGAAAGCGGTCTAAGTAAAATATATAAAATATTTTGCCACTATTAATTTAATCATTACTCCTTTGAGCTTGAGCGAAGCTAAGGATAATATAACTTATCCATCTAAATTAATGCATAAAAAATCTGTTATTGTTGACAAATAAAGTAGAAAACAATTGTATCCAATTATATGTATAATCGATTTTATCCTTCTGTCTCTGAACAAATTCTTTGGTGTAGAAAATGCGTACTACTCGTATTTTGTAATAACACTGCAATATATAAAATTTTAATTTACCAACATTGACGTTTGCTAAAATTATTTTGTAAAAGCTTAACATGGATTATTGAAAGAATTTTAGATAGAAGTTCCATTCATAAATTGATTTCAATACACTGTTTACTCATCATGCATTATGTAGATATAAAGTTGCTAAATCGATAAGTGAACACTCATTATACGTAAGAATATTTTCTCTCAATGTGCGTATACGTACGTACGTGTTTATATTTTTACTTATTGTCTTGTTAACTGTCTAGGTTAAACCGGGCTTTCCAGTTCTTGGTCTTCAAAATTCGTTTTGATTTACTTAAATGGAGCAACATTATAATTTATCCTCAGGTTACAAGCGGAAAGCGGTGGTGCCGCAGTGGTGGGAGGTGTGGGCGTGGGGCCCGTAGTGGGTGTGCCCGGAGTGGTGGGGGCCGCTGTGGGGCCCGCGCCCCCGCCCGCTGAACCCACGCAGGAGCCACCGCACCACCACCCCTAGGCATCTTTGGGGTCCTAGCCTATCTAGGTCTTAGGATTACTCTATAATTTAGTTTATCAAAATAGGTTAAGAACCAGTGAAACAGGTATATAAATTTTGAAAAATTGTAAGGAATTGGAATCTCTAAATACAAAAGAATATATAAACACATTTAATATAGGTATGTGCACTAACAAATAAATATTTGTTGTCACAAAAAGTAGTTTTTTTATGCAGGTTTCATTTAAAGTAAATTAATTTTAAATTATTACCTAGACAGATTTGAATCTTTATTAAAAAAAAGTCACTTTTACAAGAAAGGGATGAGTTTGTGACTTAACAAAAAATGTGATTATAATAAAATATGTTATTTATACATTGTTAAAAAATTTGTATACCTATTTCATTTGTAATAGTTTTAAGGTGTATTGTATTTGTTGTGAGGTCGATTTAGAGTGACGATGGTACAAATGTATACCATCAACAATAATTTTCATATCAAATCTTGTATGCTCACACGATTAATTTGTGTCACATGTAAAGTCAAATATGGAGCTTTTTTACATAATGAATAAATAACTGTATTAAATTTGTAGAATATCACTGCACTAATCACGCATACTAGATTTTCTATTCATTATATAAAGAAAATAATAAAATTCTCAAGCAAACACATAATTTAAACTAGATCGTTTGTTTTGTTTATAATCTAAATATTATCTCGTGGCACAGTAAATAATAAATATATTGACATTATAACAATACCTACAATTAAATATATTAAATGTATGCAGTCTATTCATGAAGTTATTTAAGCAGATGCCATGAAAAATTAAACACAAATGTTTCCGTATGCTGTTCATTTCTGTTGAACAATTGAAGCGTGAAAAATCTTTTGTATCTTATTAAAATTAAAAACCTTCAAACACTATAAAATTGGGTTATTCGTTACTGGTCTACCTCTTGGAAGAGTTCGTAAAAGGTAGTTAATTTATTTAATTTTTTTTTATATATATCATCAGTCTTAAATTTGTTTTCTTAGAATTGTTTGTATGGTCCTGTTGTGTAACTGTTTTTTTTTTATATCGGGTTTAGATCGGTTTCTCTTTTTTGGGTCATAGTCGGCAATGGAACTGGTGGGTCGCCTGATGGTAAGCGTTACCAACCGTCTTTGAACGTTTGGAGAGGCGTAAGGTCAATTGTAGGCTTTTCGCTTCTACAAATGGATTGCCGTTTTTTAATTAGAAAGGAATTAAGATATGATTGACGAGAGGAATAAAAGAAAGGACTGGGAAGGGTGAGGAGAAGGATATGGGCCTCCGTCTCCCCCACCCATCGAACGAAACTCGGCAACATGCTACTGTCTCACGCTGGTCTTCTGTGCGGGTGTGGTACTTCCCCGGTGCGAGCTAGCCCTATTCGTGCCGAAGCGTGCTCGGCTTCCACATACAAAAATCGGTTGGGTTGAATTTTGAAATAAACTAGGAACAATAACGGCTCAGTTATCGGTCCTTGTGGTACTCCATATGCCTACGATTTATGATACGATCTCAGAAAATATTAGGAAATTGAAAAATAAAGTCATATTTAGATCGAATCGTTTCAGATTTTAAAATAAGATAAGATATTTCTTCTTTATGGTTTCGGATTTATATTTTATCTTATTTAATAATAGATTTGAAAATAAGATAAAATCATTTATCCTATTTTGGATCGACAATTGATTGATGATATAAATACTAAATAATAGATTTAATGATTAATTTTGACACAAGATAAAATCATATCTTCTCTTTTGCATCGAATTTAGTTTAAATCTAATCATTTGATGGTATAAGATAGTGTTTGCTTCGATATTTTAAATAATAAAATTAACTAATTTACTTAGTTTCTTTTTAGTTTTTAACAAATTCGTGTTTCTCAACCAAAAAAAATTGAAATAAACTCAGAACATTCCACCATTTATAAAGTTTTTTCAGGGTACTGTAAATTATATATCATATCCATAATAATTTTCGCTTTGTGGTTTATCGAGTTGTATAAATTCGGTTTTCCTTAAAACCATTCGGAAAAGCATTAATAAATTAATGATCCTATATCATATTCCACTAACATGGCATTGTTTTTCAACGGTTTTCAATAAAATAAGTTAGTTTATAAAAAAATAAAATAGAACCATAATAGTCTTGATTTTTTTTTATTTGACTAAATTTATATGCCACACCAATTTCTAGTTGTTGTTTAACATAGATTGCTATTTTAATTATTAAAGAAAAAGAGGAGTTCTTGTGAATTAAATCATTGTGAATAGATATATACATTTCTCCTGTTAATATTTAGTCGTATTGGAAAGTAAATAGGTAGTGTGAATAGTTATAAATTAAATTTTTATAAAGGATATAGTATTCAACTGCTCATTTAGATAAGATTTTTCTAGGTTACATTTTACATTAGTGTAGAAAAAAAGATACTCAAACCTCAAAAAAATAAATAAAACAATATTAACATTTTCAGTGGTTTCGTATCTCTAATCTGTGTTGGTTTCGGAGTTAAAATTGCACACAAAGCCTTCAGTTATGATTCGAATAAACTATTTTCTGTATCAATTATTATGCATTGCGTTTGCGGCGGCGGCTTCAGACTATAATATATCTACGGTAAGTACAGTTTTAAATTTTATGTTTGTAAATTAGAGATAATAATATGTTTGCAATTCATTTTTATTAACCGTCCGTAATATCTTTCATTTATGTAGTCACAAAATAAGCTACAGCGGGTCTTTGTAATTTCTCTCTTAATTCTAGCTAACTTATTCAATAATACAATCGTCCTCCAAAATGTGACTCTTTATTGTATGATTAATAATTTTTACAACAAATTTAGCAATACCGTTTAAATTCATACTCAAATACACGTTTTTTCCTTAATTATTATTAATTTAGATATACACGAGCGATAACCCGGATGAGCCCGCCATATTCAACCACGGCGAGAGCCCCGAATGGGACGCGGACAGCCAATCCTTGCTCTTTGTGGACGTACACAAACAAAATGTACATCGTTTGGACTACGCTTCAGGAAATTTAAGCACAAAGCACATAGGTATGTATGATAAATAAAACAAATGAATCTACAAAGATTCAAAAAGCGAACCAGACTTTTGTGGCTCGGAAGTCAGTTAGTATTATTGTAGCAAATTCTGAATATTTAAATTCTTGCCTACACAACGTACTATAAACAATAAAAAAATATGTGCATGATCTTATTCATGTGTAGGTATATAAATCATTGCTTTAAGATAAAAGCAATGGGTACAAAAAAGCCAACGTTTTTTGGAATTAAAACTAGCCTTTGTGATTAACCATACTATAAAATCGGATAAACCTTCTGGTTCTACACTACAAAAGAGAAACTATTATTTATTCAGTGACATTGCAGAATCCGATCCCAAAAACGTCGCAATTATTACAGCAATAAATTTAAATACTTAAAGCTCATTAAATAAACGCTTATTGCCCGCAGATTACGGTCAAGTGAACGTCGTAGCGCGTGTGTCTGGTTCGAGTCGACTATTGGTCACTGTGCGCTCTGCTGTGTATTTGCTTGACTGGGATGTAAGTGGAGACTCAGCCTTGCGACTGCTAGCTACAGTAGACGAAGGATTACCAAGCAATGTTATAAATGAAGGAAAACCGGATCCTTCAGGAAGATTTTGGGCAGGTAAAATGTTCAGGCATAATTATTTGAAATTACAATGAAAAATACTTTCGTCAATGGGTCATATTACATTTAAAAGATATGACGTAGTCGTGTTTTAGGAATGAAAATTCGAGAAACAAGCGCTTTGAGATGTGTTCCATTTTTTTGGATAAATAGTCGCTGTTTCGTGTCTTTTCTTATAAAGTAATAAATTCCTGTTGGTATTTTCAAAAAACGGTTTCAGTCATTGTTGCAGGTGTATCTTTTACGCTCACTTACCAGATACCTGTGTTTGTGTATTTTACTTAAGGAATATAATATTCACTGCTCTGAAAATTTCTGATAAAGAGAGCCTTGCTAGATTGTCTATCTTTATCACAAATTGTGAACAGGGTATGACGATTCATGGGTCCTTCACTTTTTTTTTAAGTAATTCCTCTTAGTTCATAATCCTTGGGCTACGAATCACGTGCTTTCCCAATAGCGTTGCTATTTGGCATATGGCAATACAGATATTAATATTTTAAGGTACAAAGGGACCACAAGAAGGAGATGATGTGAAGGCGGATAAGGCTACGCTGTACAGTTTTGATATAAACCAAGACGGATTAGTAGAGCCACGTGTTCAACTGCGACCCGTGACCATTTCAAACGGTCTTACGTGGTCTCTTAACGGCACTGTTATGTACTACATTGATTCGGCTACAAAGAAGGTTGAGGCATTCGATTTCGATGCTGATATAGGGGCAATTAGTAAGTACACTTCTAATGTAACTAAATTCATATATATTTGTAAATTGATTTAGATTAGATGAGTGAATAATTATGGTTTATTTTAGGCGGCAGACGTACGATTTTCGACATTTCCGAACTCGATCTCGGTGATGCTATACCAGATGGTATGACAATCGACAGTGATGGCCAATTGTGGGTAGCTCTTATGTTCGGTGGCACGGTAAGTTTTGATGAATACACGTCGTTACATACGCACATTCGATATTTTTATAAGTTATGTCGTAAATAAATCTATCCAAACCCTTTAAAAGAATTTGACAGAGGAAATTTTATCGGAATGAGATATTTGTTCGCTTCGTTGCGACTTTGCGTTGTAAGAGAGTCAAACAATGAAACGTAACTAATTTATGAATAGATATATTAATTTTTATAACAACGTAACAATTATGTAAACTACAATAAGCTTTAATTTTAATCTTAATATATATTAATTACGCGTCACGTTGTTTGTCCGCGATGGACTCCTAAACGACTCGACCATTTTAATCAAATTTGCCCACCATGCGCAAAATCAAAAATCAACAATCAACATCAAACTGATCCAGCTTAAAAGATAGGACAGTTAATATTATTTCAATTACGATATATGCCTATCGAGGTGGAGCCGGATTGTGCAGCTAGTTGTAGTATATAAATAAGGTAACTTGAATTTCAGGTGTTGCACATAGACCCCGACACAAAACAATTGGTGTACAGTTACACTTTGCCAGTATCCCGTATCACATCCGTGTGCTGGGGCGGACCCAACCTCGACACGCTGTTCGTGACCACTTCGCAGCGCGGCGCCAACGAAACACTCGCGGGCGCCATCTTTACCATAACCAACACAGGCAGTAAGGGTGTTGCCCCTTATGAATTCGTTTTCAATAATGCCGATTCTTATTGAAGACCGCCTTATTGAACTGGATAGATTTGATAATTGTGGACGAAACGGACATGTATGATATGATATATAGTATTTTAATAAATTTATACAGTACTTAAAATTACATTTTGTTTATTTTTATGATACCATAAATTACGTCATACTTTGGGTTTTTTTAACTCCCAGGCATTAAGAAAAAAGTAGTTCGTTCCTTAATTTTAAATTTTCAATTATAGTACATATTTTAAATTTAACGTGTGACCTAACAAAACTTTTGATTCTGCCCTGTTTCACATTTTCTCATTTTGGTGATACCCTATCCCCTTTTAACATTTCATGCAAATTATGGATGACTCCATATGAAGTCTAGATGACTAGACGATTAGTGACTAAACAATAATGTAAAATAAACTTTATATTTATATAATAGCTATTTTAAATTAAATTTTGTGTCACGTTTTATTTCATTAATTAGCTAATTAGTCGAAAACTGCGTGACGAGAAACGTGCAACGAGCACGAGACATTAAAGTTGTAACTTTTTTAAGATTAATTATTTCCATTTTATTAAGATTGGCTTTCCATGCCGAATTGACATAAATTATACATTTTCATTGGTTTGTCTTTATTTGTTATTAAAAAAAATACATAATTTCTGTTTTCAATATTTATTTTTGTAACAATAGACTAATAGTAGAATTGTACATAAAATTACATACTTGTCTTTAATTCATATACGGTTTTTGATCATGGTAGCAAAAATCGAAATAGATGCCTTAAAAATATAATGTAAAAATTCATAGTGGATATTAAATTCGATATGTTTTTTTTTTCACATAAATTATTTAGATTTCAATGACGCATTTTACGCAAGTAGCATCAGAATAATGTGTGTGAATATTTTGAATTTATTAACTGAATTTATAACAGTAATAAAACAACGGCAATGGAGTTATGGAGATGTTTTATGTGTAAAAAAATTCCATGTATATTATTGCATATTATTTTCTACAAACGATATATTGAGCTAAAAATACACATTTTTTTTCAAGAATTAAAAATATTGTTTTTGTGTCAATGAAAAATTATCATCAATAAAAAACGGTATAAGTAATAAACTCTGCTACTATTGCGAGTAAACGTGACTTATTAAATTACTTTATTATACCTTCTTACATTAGTATATTACCAAGGCCAAGTTTAAATATTCTATTGTTAATTTCACTAATATTCCACACTTAATTTCACAATTATGCAAACAATAAATCCACGATTGAGTACTGAAATAAAAAAGCTAGTTTTTATGACTTCTCTTTGATTCAACAACATCTAGTTATCGTCCATTCTTAAAATTTTTGTTCGATTCTTTTTGCATGTAAAAATCAAGAAAATCGGAAGAATTCATTGATTATTTTTATTTATTAACTTTTGCTGTTTCAACATCTGTGTTAGGTTTTAGACTTAGTATTGGAGCGTGAAAGACGCATTATTAGTAAATTAGTTTTATTCGATGATGATTCGAACAAACATTTTTTTGTACCAACTGTTGTTCATGTCGTATGTGACTTCAGATTTGGACCATTATTATAAGATTTCTATGGTAAATACGTTATATTTTAATATTTTCCATTAAAAATTAATTTTACAGTTCCAATTTTTAATTACGTTAAAACTAGATCGAGTAAGGCGTATAAAACTTAATATCGATGACATTATGCGTATATGGGTATGAATAAGTGTTTGTTCGAAATTAAATAAAAACATTTAAAATATAGGTATCGTCAAGTGATAGACCGGAGAAGCCCGCTTTGTTTTTACATGGCGAGAGCCCGGTCTGGGACGCCGACAGTCAATCTTTGCTTTTTGTGGACGTTCACCAACAAAATGTTCATCGGCTTGACTATTACACGGGAAAAATTTACACAAAACACATAGGTATGTACGGGTTTTTTAATATATCTGAGTCAATAATATAGTGTAGTTGATTGACATTGGAGTATGTACAGAAAGAGTATAGAAGAAATAATTGGCCTCTAGTATTTCCAGATTTTAACGAAAGTAAATATTTTTTTAATGCCATAATATTTTCTATACTTAGATTATGGCCAAGTAAATGTAGTATCACCCGTGTCGGGGTCTCGTCGGCTTCTAGTCGCTGTGCGATCTGCTTTGTATTTGCTTGACTGGAATGTAGCTGGAGACTCCGCTTTAAGATTGCTAGCTACGGTAGATGAAGGTCTACCGGACAATGTAATTAATGAGGGAAAACCGGACCCCGAAGGGAGATTCTGGGCAGGTAAATATTACAAACATCAATGTATCTCTAGTCCAAAATCAAATATTATGATTTAAAATATTATCTTGAAATTTAAAGATTTATTCAAATAGATTTTAATACATATTTTTATTTATTCAGGTGTGATTTAGACTTATTAGGCTAAAACGGCTATATTTGGCATAATTTACTCGTTTCGCTCGCAGCTCACTATTATTTATAAACATTCAAACGTAACGTATCCAGTACAATTTTAAAGTAAAATATATATTACATTGAATACCTAGTGTGTACTATTTATCAAGAAATTTATATTTAAAAATGGAACTATAAGTATAGCCGTCCTCCAGCTAAAAATATAGACACTTGATACGATATTACATATTTTAGGAACAAAGGGACCTCAAACTGGCGACGATGTGATGCCGGATAAGGCTACTCTCTACAGTTTTGATCTAAACCAAGACGGATTAGTGCATCCGCGTGTACAGCTACGACCCGTGACTATTTCCAACGGCCTCACGTGGTCTCTAAACACTACTGTCATGTACTACATTGACTCGCCAACACAAAAGGTTGAGGCTTTCGACTTTGATTCCCAAAGAGGAGAAATAAGTAAGTACTCCACAAACGTGTTCCAAACATATATTATATTAAAATTAAATAAATACAAACCTATTTGAATGATTTTGCTTTTTTTTGTTAATAATTTTCATATAATATAGGTGGCAGACGAACGATTGTGGATATTTCAAACTACGGATATGAAGACGCTATACCGGATGGAATGACGATCGACAGTGACGGACATTTATGGGTTGCCCTAATGTTCGGTGGTACGGTACGTAAATCTTCTAATATATAAAATTCTCGTTTCACAGTGATTGTGAAACTCCTCTGAAACCTATTATCAAATTTTGTGTTTCGGTTAGGTCTGAGAATCGGCCAACATACAGTTTTCATACCGCTAAATGATAAGAGTAAGGCAGAGCAACGTTTACCGGGTCAGCTAGTTAATGAATGAAATCCATATACACACAAAGTTTTTCATATTATCGAGTGACAATAAAAGAAACAGTAACAAAAAATCAAAAACCTTTCAAGAGAAAACCTTCATAATTTTTATAGGACATAACAAAAATTGTGAATACAGCACTACACCTACACATCTGTAGTTATATTTCAGGTTTTGCATATAGATCCCGACTTAAGGCAAGTGGTGTATGGTTACAAATTACCAGTTTCCCGCATTACGTCTCTATGCTGGGGCGGACCCAGTCTCGACGAATTATTTGTGACGTCATCTAAAGACGTTCACGACGCGAACGAGCCCTATGGGGGCGCCATCTTTACCATACGGAAAACTGGAAGCAGAGGAGTCCTCCCGTATCACTTTCGATTTGATAGTGCCGATTCTTATTAAAACTGTGATACTTTCTAACACTTTTAGAGTAATAAATATTTTTTAATGTTATTCTGTGTTTTATTTGGATTACTGACTGTTTTTTCTTTATGTTATAGATAATGATTTAACCTAGATAAATGACAAACGAATTAAAAACAGTCTTCGTGAACAGTCAGCTGGGATATTGCATTCAACCATCGCCAGCGGCTCTCTATTTCATACTAAAGGATTGAAAATTCAATATTAAATTAGAAAATGACATTAATTTAGCTAAATACACCGTGCCCGTTACAAAATTAAGATTTTCCATTATTTCCTACCTGACGTTAATTAAATATAAGATTAACTAGAATTGCGTCACGGCTATTCAGAAAATATACTTTGCGTCTTATATCATTCTTCTTACATTGACATTGATTACAAGTATATTATAGGTAGATTATTATTAAAATGACTACTCTTCAAGTTGTGCTCATCGTTGGATTTTTGAAAATATTTAATATAGAAAAAGCTGAAAGCCGAACAAGTGTAAGTTATTATATTTTCATACCAGACAGCACATGATACCATTATATCCGAAAAATAATTAAATATTCAATTTTATTTTGCTAATAATTTAAACATTATCTATATATTTTTAAAAACATATAAACTACATGAAACACTTAAATATTTTCTTGTATTGTAATTACTAAAAAATGTGGTTATGAGACACATGTCATTTCATTAATTTCAGAATAAACTTGTGAGTGAAAAACATAAGCTCCATTATCACTATGAGACGTTCAATTACACCACCTTGGCTTTCACGCACGCTGAGAGTCCTACGTGGGACCCTGACTTGAATACATTGTACTGGGTTGATGTTCTCAACCAAAATGTGCATGCATTGGAATATACCACGAAACAACATCGACTAAAACATATAGGTTAATTAGTATAATAATTAATCATTAGTATTATAATTAATTTGTCACATAAAGATAAGAATAAAAATCAATTCATATCGCCAATCAAAATATAAAATACGTTTTGAACATCAAGAAATGTTTTCATCTGTAAATTTAAGTACAGAATTTTCAATGACAAAGTAGGGAAATTAAACAAATATGTGCCGAGGTAAACTTTTAGTCTGTTTTTATATTTTATTATTCAAAGTTTAAAAGTTGATCATCGTTTCTTTCTTAATTTAATAATTTTGGCAAGGAATTTTAGTTTCGTAAGATCCTACCCCAAGAGGCGACGCATTGATACATCAATACACGTGATTAGGCGTAGAAAACGCATTTAGTTATACGTAAGCACGAGTTATGAAAGCGGCAGTTTTCAACAATATAACTTTGAACCATCATGAAGGAACCATAATATTATAATGGGTGTAATAAACATAAGCCTTAATAATGCTATAGTTTGTAGAATTACGTTCTAAAATTATTTATAGGTAAAGGTGAAGTGAACATAGTTTTACCGATCGCAAACAGCATGCGCTTATTAATCGGAGTGCAATCATCCGTATATTTATTAGATTGGGATGAGCCAAGACCTTCGTCATTACGCTTCATGGCAGCATTAGATTTAGGAAGTCCGGACAATATTCTGAATGAAGGAAAAGCTGATGTAAAAGGCAGGTTTTGGGCAGGTATCTATCGTATCTTTATAAATATAATTTTGTGGGTATCTATGCAAGATTTCCCATCTTTAAACGGTTAAACGACCCCTATTACTAACACTTTACTGTCCATCTGTCTGTCTGTCACCCGGGTCTTCAGATAGTTGAAATATTCAGAAACGATGTATTTCTGTTGCGCTTTAACAACAATTAAAAAAAACCGAGGTTAAGTATCGCTTTAATTGTGTTGTCAAAGTAGGTACGTTGAATAAAATGCAATGCAATGATTTCTTGCACATGCCTGTTGTAATTGGTATTGTAAATAATAAAGTAAGTACTAGATATTTACTTTATCATTAGATGTTAATTGCCAGTATAACAAATTGATAAAGAAAAACTCTTAGTTTAAAAATGCAAACAATAGACACAATATTATGGCTCTGATGGTGATAATATCTTTTAAAATGAATCTATATATCTGCATTCTTCAAGCACAATACGTACCTTATTACATACGTTATAAAATAAGTAGATATCTATGCTAATTAGGGACAAAAAATGAGTTATACTAATCACAGTATTATGATAATACAGTTACAATGTTCAATTCAATTGACTTTAAGGAACAAAGGGTCCTCAGCACGGTGACACTGTATTACCAGATCAAGCTGCACTTTACAGTTTGGAGCAACCACATTTCGAGCCAAAAGTTCAGCTGAAGCCCGTTTCAATATCGAATGGAATTGTCTGGTCATTGAATAACAGTATACTGTATTATATAGACTCGGCTACGCGAACAATTGATGCATTCGACTTCGATGCAAGAAAAGGACGAATTAGTAAGTTATTTCGTAATACATATAGGTTATGACTAAGTAAATTCAAATTCGAATAAAATAAACCGTTATTTCTTCACGTTATGGGCCGAATGCCATATGATATTTAAAATACACGCCTAAACGTCAGTAGAGTGTCATTAATAGTAATTTGTGGTAATGGCAATAGACTGATGTACCTACTTAGTTTTTTTTCTTTGGAGTTAATATGTTGGTATCTGGTACACAGGTAAACGTCGCACTATATTAGACATCAGCAAGTACAATTTTATGAAAACTACGCCCGAGCCCATACCTGATGGGATGACTATAGACAGGGATGGATGTCTTTGGGTTGCGCTCATGTTTGGTGGAGCAGTACGTATATTCCTTCTTTAACCCTACAATATTACATAAGGCACATTAGGATTTAACTATGTATCTGGAAGCACGGCAGTGCCCCCACCAAGTCGAGCAAAAAACGTGTCACGGCCGTACCATCCTAATTTTTACATTGTTTTATTAACTCACTAAAACTATTTTCCAATTAATTTACACACCACGTATTACTTTTATCAAAGCAATTAACATATCTACAGGTCATTCGAGTAGATCCAAACCAGAGAAAAGTCGTGGCAAAAATAAGCTTACCAGTTTCTCGTGTAACGTCCGTGGTTTGGGTTGGGGACGCGTTAGAAGAGTTGGTTGTCACCACCTCGCGGCGCAATATGGATGCAAAAGAGCTAGAGAGAGAACCGTATTCGGGCAATCTATTTATTCTCAACAAACTTGGAACCGGTGGAGTACCCAGCTACAAACTTATATTTAATGACTCGGATATTTATTAACTTATGTGTAAACGTAATTGTAGCAAAGAAACTATATGCGTTTTTACTTTTTATTCGGATTAAATTAAATGAATATATCTTGTACTTAAAGTATAAATTATATTTATATAACTCATTCTGGAAGGGTATTAATAAGTGAATAAACGATTGCTAGTACATGATATTTTTCTTTATTAATTTAATAATTGCGATCACAACAAGATTCATTTAACAAGATTTGTATAATGTTTTAAACTCCGTCAAGATATAACAGAATGAACACGACAACAGCGAAATATAATTATAAAACGTGACAATAATTAAAGATTTTTTGAAACTTTAAAGAAGAGAAAAGTTTTAATATTACTTTTCATATAATACACAATTTATTAATATAATTTATATAATATATAAATACGTCATTTTTCACTGAAATAAAATTAACATTGACATAATTTGAGTGTAATCAGATTGTTTATATAATTTCAATTAAAATTTATATTTATATATGTAGAGTAGATACATCTAATATTACAATAGTGTAATAAAATACAAACGTAATTATTTAACATTGATTTAGGCACATTTTACAATAACTAAATCTATTAAACCTGTCTAGGAACCATCTAGAATAAATGATCAACTATTGCACTCATTCCCAAATTCTGACAGAGCATTATCATGTATTCTGAAGACTAAGAGATAGTTTGTGAATTCAGATTTGCGGAGATCATATTATAATATTCGATCACTTAGATTTGCTACACATGTGAGCATATCTAGTGTCATCAATAGTGCTGATAGTCTTGCTTTATAAGCACACCTAATTTTGATAATTGGTTGGTATATTACACAATTCTTGATCATTTTAGAATAGTCATATCATATTGCCTTGTGTGTCATAACCATACAATAGAATATAAAACACCTAAACATCCAAGTAGTCATAGATCAAACACACATGCTCACGATTAAGAACACTTATGAAATATAAACATGGCTAATTTATGTCTATTTAACAATCATATATTTTGCTATGTATCTAACTAAACTAGGTCAACTATTTTGAACGGAGAGAACAACTATTGGAATGTACATTTTTTTAACAATATATAACTAATCGTTAAATATAACTATTAAAAGACCTATCAGTCAGATGCATTTTTCCCTTTAGATACCTTTATATTGTAATGACCCATGTTATGATATTAAACAAAGCGCTTAAAGTTGCTGTGTATATTATAAAATATTTGAGTATTGGTAAAATAAAGGTTCTGTAAGTAAATAATTTACAGCATTTTAGACGTACTTTTTAAATATAAAAATATTGAAAGGGATATTTCATAAAAATATTATGTGATTCTTATTGAAAGTTGAAACTATACGCCTAGCGTCTAGCGAAATTTAGTAGGATAACTGTGATCAGACCTAAAGGTTTTTTTTAATTTTTATAAAACTCTTGCTGGATAGAATTATATTATAAAATGTACATATAAGAATCTTTAAACGGCTTACTGAAGAGTAGATATTCTATTATTCTAACTTCTGGGAAATTATGTAATAGTATAAATATATTTTTCAGTTATCCTAAAATGGAAATGTTACAGCAATTTAGTCTCATTTTTGGAAGCAGATTAACTGAGGTAGATGCATATTTATAATAAATGCTGAAAAATAAATTATGCATACATATTTAACTGAGATTCTATAGAATGGTTTTATAAGTTTCTATAACATTTTTTACAGAGATTCAATTTCTGCTTTATCTATGCATTATAATTGGCTATCTGTTCCACACAAAGAAGACTGATAAGTAATAAATATACATCAATATATGTATACATATTATAAATGTAAATTTTTCAATAATCTAAATACATTTTCTAGCTCTCTATTGTGCCGAATAGCTTTGAATTTTTTTTAATTTACGAAGAATTAGATAGAATTTTAACATCGACATAGGCGCATAAGTTAACAGTTAGTTCTAGAAAATTTTGAAATACTTAATAATTTTGCAAGCAATAAAGGCCAACATTAATATTAAGATGAAGAAAACGACAAAGATAATGAACGACGTGATTACTGGCAGTGGTATGGCTATACACCTACGTGATTCCTACGTATTTAACATTACCTCTCCAATAACGAAAATAATATAACAACATCGTGGAAATTTTATTTGAATTAAACGTCTGTACCATGCATATTTGTACACTATACAAAAATAGTGTACTATGTATCAACAAATTTAAGGTTGTTAAAATATAACGTTTATTTGTCGATGTGTGATGGAGAGATGTAAAGGGAAATAAATATGAATGTTCTTTCTGTTTACGAGAAGACTCAATCGGTTCGATTAATGAGTGTGGCAAGCATACTTTCGGAAATCTTTGAATGCAATTTTGTTTCGCTTCCAAAATAATGGAATATTTTCTTTGACCAATTTTTCTAAACGCACTTTTTCTTCATAGAGGCGATCACGAATAATATTAGAATTCGAAGCGTAATGGGAGTGAGCTATACACTCGAGCTTATAGACCACAAGATTACAGCACAGGAAGACGGTTCTTGATGATATGATTACGTATAATGACAAAAACGAAAATGATGGTCGTAGCCCTGGCAAAGGCAGCCCAATTGTTTTTATTGAACGTGTCGGACGAATAACGAAAATGGAACGATTTGTTCCAGAAAAAGTTATTTTATTTTCCGACAGTCGATAAAATGTAGAGGTTAAGACTTGTATACTCGTATAGTGTACAAATAGCAGGCCTACATATTTATGTCTAAAACATGTTCGAATGAAAATAAACCCGTATATTTAGGAAAATAACATATACAGGGTGTCCCGCATCTATTATACAATACTCAATGGAGCTTAAAGTTTAGCATACGTTGATAAAGCAAAAAGCTAGTATTAAAACAAAAAAAGGTGTGTGGGCGATTTACACACGATAGAAGTGAAACTTCAGTAAATCGACAAAAGAGTGAGATGAATATATATAAAATAGTATGTATATATCTGTCTCATTCTTTGCCGGCATCATTCTACACATTTTTGTATTTGTGTCTCTCTTACCTGTCGTTTTTTCCGCTGCATCGGGTTTGAAATCACAACGATTCTAAAGAAGTTTCACTTCAAAAATACAAAAACAGAACGACGCAAAAACAATACTAGATTAGACTAGTTTCACGCAGCTGCCACTTACCGCGACGCTAATGCATTGTGTCTACGAAAATATATTCTTAAACGTAAGCGCGCGTACGTGTGTCGTACGGGTCCATCATATTGTCAATTAGGGGGGAGTTATAAGAACTTATAAAATAGTAAAATAAATGCTTTGGGGATGCTATTAGTATTTTATAAGTAATCTGCGTATGGAAAACTATACGTTCCTTCGATCGTTGTACATTTATCTCATATATGTGACACCTGTATATTATGTATACACCTATATATGTAATGCAATCAGGTTTACCTAAGTTACACAAACCACTTCTTACATAAATGATTTTATCTTAAAAACTTCTATTAAGACATAACTATTAATAAAGATAATGCAGGTACTATAATATTATTTACTTTATAAAATAGATGTGAATGAATTAACAACAGTAATATATAATGCTTATTTTGTATGTCACATAATATAAATTTATAATTAAACATTCGGTACGTATTACATTGATATTTAACGAAAGTGACTAATAATAAAAACAAATACAAAGAAGAGAGTTGGTGACCATATATCGTGCGTTTGCCAATTATTGTAAACTTATAACTAGTTTAAGACTAATACTACCGTCTTTACAACACAACCTACGCGTTTATCAACCGTGTTTTTATCCCAAATGTGGGTAGGCTTGCTTTATAGCAAATACTCTTTGGTTTCGATTTCAGTGCAAAGGTAAGTTAAAATAAATCAAAAAGATGATTTCTTTAGTACTAAGACGTTATTACCTTCACCGAATTAAAATCCTTCTAAAATACCTTGATCCAGACCAGTTTTTCCACCAATTTTTTAAATAATTTAATGTCGAATTGTATAACGAAACTTATGACAATTACCATATAATAATGTAACGATATTACATACCCTGAAAATATCACAAAGAACTTAAAAGTATAATTTAGGTAAAACCTATAAAATAACGATTAACCAATAATAAGGATTACTAAACTTGAACATTAACACAATGCATTATAAAACTGACTTTAACTTTAGAGAAGAAAACGAATCTAACGATAATATTTTTTTTACAAAAAAGTCACCGACGTCCCTGGGAAAGAAGGTACCACTCGAAATTCTAAAATTGAACCAAGACATAAATTCCCTAGCAAACACATAAAGAATCACACACAACACACACAATCGGTTGAAAATTAAGGGAGGACTTATCGAGGAACAAACCAAAAAAAAATTACAGTCGAATTGAGGAATTCCTTCGTTTTTGGGACGTCGGTTGAAATCGAGTATTTGTGAATATTTTCGAAATTATATTAATTTAACATATAGAAATGTTGTGTCTACAGACTGTAGCTGTTAACATTATAACGGGGAAAGAGGAGGAAATACAAGAAATAACTTAATTTCAATGTACATATTGAGAGCTTTTGAAATCGTAGGTGTTACCATCGACATCAATTAAAGGTATCGTTGGAAACACTAGCAAGAAATCCACTAATGGTATTGCCATCAATATTAATTAAAGAAAATATGTCAAAATGTTCGTAGTGGATTATATTTTAGGTGCACGAAGTCGACTCATAGTATTGAAAGTGTTGCCATCAATAATTATTATATCGGCGGTGGAGGTCATCATTTAAAGAAATTATGACATTTTTTTCGCATTGGCCTACATTTTAGGTGCAATAAGTCCGCTCATGATATCAAAGGTGTTGCCATCGGGCTGCAAACGTAATTCGCCTTGTTCAGTGCGAACCAGCAACCAACCGTATTCGTCTAACCCACTGATGGTTCCACTCACTGGACTTTTCGCGTCTTGTGTCTGCACGCGGATTTCTTCGTCACTGAAAATTTATTAATAAAGTAATTCTTTTTATATTTTAGAATAAGAGATAAATTATATATATTCATTTCAACAGAAAATTGGTTAAAACGTTTCTTTAATTATCGTAGATTTAAATAATTCAATGAATTTGGTTTCAATGATATAGAATGATTTGGGACAGTTTTATTTAGGGAGTGTTTGGTTATGGGAAGTACTTTCAATGTTTTGAAAATAAAAAATCAGTGAAGTGTGTTCAGGTCAGTGGGCAGTGAAAGATGTATATACAAAGGACGTGTTTATTTGTATGAAAATGTTTATAATTCATCCTGTAATATCGATAGATTAATAACATACGAGGTAAAATTACAATCTCTGGAGCAAACCACTTTTATTTATATTGTCTATTCTTTTTTAAGTAGTTTATTGATAAAGTAAGAAAACATTCAGACTAGCTCTTATCTATAACCGTTAACTTACTCATGCAACCAGTATTGATAATAATGTTTCAGAAATGAGTCCACACCGCCCTCAGTATTCATATGATCTAATATTTGTTCCAGCTCAGAGCAGTACCGAGCTAGGAACTTCTCTATCGATATCGGCGCTAGTGATGTGCCGTGCTTAGTGTTGTATTCATTAATTATGTCGTTTACACACGTAGTTGGCACACTGTTTGATATGTTTACACCGGTTCCTGAAAGTAAAAACATAATAATCTATACATGGAAGCTAGATTTTGCCCGCGTCTTCGCATGCGTTACATTCGGATAAGCTTAATAGATGCTATTATACATATAAACATTCCTCATGAATTATTCTAATATCTTAATATATAGAATAATAGACCAGATATATTTTGATAGCGTTTTTTTAATAAAAATCCCTATCAAAATTTGTTGCGTACTTCTAAAGATTTAAGCATACATAGGGGCAGATAGAGAAAGGCACCTCGTTTTATACTATGTATGAACAAATAATGATTTGACAAATATATATTTATTTATATTTTACCTATATTGATGATCACATCGTCTCCTATACAATTTGCCGTGGTAATTATTCCACCGATTTTCATATCACGTCCATAGTATATGTCGTTTGGCCATTTGATTCTGTCAACAAAATATTCCAAATCTTTCAAATTTAAAGCACAAGAAATGAAATAAATTCATGCTAAAAATCAGTAAATCTCGCATTAAAATAATATATAAAATACATAAAAGCCACAAAATTATTTTTTGGTTTTATTCGGCCCTAATGTATTATAAAAGTTTTATTAAAGTAACATACCTGATATCGAAATGTTCATACGCAGGGTCGGCGCGGATCGCACGCACTACTGCGAGCGCGGTTGCGTGCTGTACTAGTGGGATTGTGGGACTCATTTTCTGCCACACCTGTGAATTGTGCACAGATAACACAATTTTGAATGCAGGTTTTTTTTTTTATTGATGTAAACGCATTTGTATGAAAAAAAAAACCGTTTATGAGGGCGAGATAAAGTACTCAACGCGAAAAAGTATAAAAAGAGAATAGAGGACGTTAAAAGTAGTGTCTTTATTATTAAAAATTGTTCATTAAAACTATTGTCTTTATTATAAAGATGCGGGTATGTCTACTGTAGCTTTCTGTTATTTTTTATCGTTTCAGAAGTTTCTATGAAGCCCACAAAATGCAAACAGACAGACCCTTAAATGATAAATATATATGATATAATGCGGAAAAGCATCTAACAGTTTATTCCACTTTAATTCCTAGTCCCCTTAACACACATATGTGCACCTGCAGAGACATGACAGCTTGTCCAATTGGTGAGATCCAATGATTTGTGGCTCGACCTCGCCCTGCGGTCTGCGCACGCGCAACCGCACCAGCACCATGAGACAGTTGGCCTTCAACCACAAGCTGGGTTGATGACATCACATCCGCGTATATCACTATGCGGCCCAAGCTGGTCGATGTTAGATTCTGCAATTAGCACATATTATATTCGTAGACAGTGGGGCGTATTTTTAAACAAATAAAACATTGGTATTGACAAGGCCAGTTACTATTGGACAAAAGGGACTAAACAAAAGGATTTTTTAAATTGTGTATTTTTCAAATCCTCAAAAAACTTACATCGAAATATTCCACGGTCGAAAAATTTTCAGGGCATTCGTACAAATAAACTGGTAGGAAGTTTTCGGAAGGTTGTTCTACTGGCTCCTCCCCCCGCATACACCACTGTAAAGTTAAGTCTCCAACCTTCTGCACCCTCTTGCCTTCCTCCGATGGACACCAACCCTCTACTAGCGATAATTTGTGCTGACAACACCAAAAAGTCGCATATAAGCTCAAGAAATAAAATAAAATTCGGTACAGTTGGCCACCAAATTGCAGTAAATATAATAAGTTAGATGATGAAATTAGCAGCCAATTCTGAACGCAATATAAAAAAAAAGATTTTTGAAAAATAAAGTTACATGCAATATAAAAGTATATGTCGCTTTATACCTATATATTTTAGACGATTCTGTTTTAGCGTTGATATAATCTATAAAAAAAATCTTACAATATTGAAATGATAGCTAAGAACATGTTGAGTTATTATATAAAGGCGTAAGGGCTAAGGGCTGTATTGCCTTTACATCGGACATTAGATACACAAATGTCTTAATCTCGGTATGTTAGCTATAATATGAAATTAAATTTAAAGAATATTGAATGTAGCAAGCATCCTAGAAATAAGAAAAGGTAGTATTTTAATCAATAAGATTTTTAAGGTGAGCGGTGGAAGCAAATCTATAAGGACAACGTTTAGTCGAGCAAGCGTGTTAATAAGTTCGTTCAAGTTGGTATAATTCGCGGAGATTTCAAGATAACTTCAGCAGAAAGCAAAATTTAAACTATCGCATAATCTTATGTCATATAGTTTGTGGTTTTTTTCTAAATAGTTGCACTGAGCCATGATAATATTGACATTCTTTCTAGAATCATAAAAGGTTCTTTAAACCGGATTCATATAACAAATATTATAATATATAATACTCACACAACCGATTAATAGACAGTTTAACACAACCTAAAGTATTTATATAAAAACTAAGTACAATAATCGAATCAAGCCAAAATGAAGCTTGAAATCTCCGAAATAAAGCGTACAATTAACGAACACAAAAGCACAAGCGAGGTAGGCCTCACCGGGCATCACACCGTCACGTGGCCCGGGCCCCTGCGAGACGACGGCCACGCACCCTACCGGACAATTGCCCAACTTTACACATTTCCTCTAATACTTTGTGCGTTGTCTAGGCTCACTATTGTTTTTCTTGTTGGAAAAGTTGTTTTATATGTAAGTACTTAAACTGATTTCAATAGTAACTATGTAATCGTAAATGAACCGAAATGTACGAGTAAATAAGTGTCGCAAAACTGAACGAAGAGTCATGTGTGATAAATGATTGCGTGATAAAGGAATTAATACTATAACATGCTATGTTTTAGAGACAATTTGTAACAGTTTGAGAGATCAAATTTGATGATGCTGTGAACAGACTTCACTGAAAAGCTGAACGACATGACTTTGACGAAGAAACGTGTAAATACGATTTTATAGTGAAACAGACCAGAGTTAGATATGAATGTGTGAATTTTTTTTATTATTATACTAATCTATGTGATAAATGGCGGTGGGCCTAAAAGCGTTTCAGATAAGAGCTTTCTTGAACTTAAGCTAATGCACATCACAACTAAATAGATATACTTTGAAAAATGAATAAGAGACGATTATATTAAAATAAAGTAATTCAAATACAATTGTCCTCAGCAATGGCTACCATGACATAATATGAGGATGCATGATACAATAAAGGTAGGAAAGTGATCTTACCACATGGTCTCCGAGGAAGAATGCCCGAGTATAGTCCACTTGAGTTATTTCTTTAGGGTCTTTGACGTGGAGACCTAAGATATCACCCAGGATCTTGTGTAGGATTTCCAGCCTGGCTTCGTTGCTTCTTATACCTTCTTCGCCGAGATAATCGCTCGGGTCTGCTTCTAGATGTATCTATGAGTTAAATGTAAATAGCATTAATAACATAGACCAACAACAAATAGATGCTCACAGAAAAATTATCTGGACCACTTAAAAGTAAAAATACCTCCCAAAACAAATAAACAAATAATATGTAACATAAAAGCCGAAGTTGACCCTTCGCTTATTTCTTTACTTCATAATGGCACTGATCTCACTGAACTTTATAAATATAATAGTTAACTATAATATATGTCCCTATTTAAGTCTGGGGTTCATTTGTACTATCGTTTATACAAACAAAATATATAGTAATGCTTTTATAAAGAAATAATTTACCTGTGAAAATATAGCAATTCCGTTATTAGTAAAGTCTGTAGCTTGTAATAAGGACGGAGTTCGCCAAGTCTCTTCCGACGCCAGAACTTGAATGTCCAATTCGTGTCCTGGATGACCAGTGTATTTGGATGGCCTAGCATAATTAAAAAATATTCATATAATAACAAAGAACACAAAGTATTTCCGCACTCCAACGTTACTCAAATTAAGGCACAGGCTGAATCGTTTTTTGAGTATCGCTCGAATTCCTAGCAAGTTCAAACATGCACTATGATATGCTAAAAAAACCTGAAGCCATTTGCCCTTGGTTATTGTCGTACCCATAGGAATCTACAAACCACATTTGATGTTTAAATGCAAATTCTATTTGGCAGTGGCAGTAAAGCGGTTTGGAATTTGCGTAAAAATATCAAACGTTGTCCATAAACTCATAATAATACTAATTATTGTTATATAGAATTATACAATATTTTTGCAGATATTTTATGAAATACATAAAAAAATAGTTCAAAATTGAATTAGTCATTCATGGATTGTGTAGATAAAATATCCGCATTAATCTTGTATAATATGTGTTTAAGTTAAAAGCTTTAAAGGAATGACAAAAAAAAGTATTAATTTTTTTCTACACTATCATTTCTGAGTGATGTTAAATCATGCTCTATCTTCTACATCCAAATAAATTGGGAAATTACAGCTTGTTTCGTAATAAATTCAATATTTTACACGCATTTGATTAAAATAAAAAAATCAGAAACAATCAAGTTAATATAATATAAATCAAGTAAATAAGATAAAAATTAATAAGTCTCTTTAATAAAACGCAAATTATACGGTCTAGGAGCAAGTTAATATTTATTTCTTGTTTCGTACCAACACATATTTGCATCCTGACTGGCTCTGGAAAATGTTTTATGCTCCAATTACACACAAATCACTATTATTAAAAATTGTATTACATCATCGATTATTTAAGAAAAAATATTTTGTACAAACTTTGTTTGATTTGACGCGATGCAGTGATAAAAAATTTAAACTTACTGTCTATCGCTCTCAGTAGAAAACTGTTTTTTGGCCGGAGATGCTTGATAGCAGAATATGTGATGTTTCATTTTAACCGACTTCCATTTATCGTACGAAAACTGGACTACTTCATTTTCCCTGATCTGTAAAATGAATTGTTTCAATTAGAAGACTTATTTCAGAAAGAGAACAATGAGACAATATGCAATAAGAAAATCTTCAAATAAATTGCAATATGTGTCAGGTCGGAATAGTTTTAAAGTGGCGGTTTCAATTTCCACTAAATATCTTCCCGATAAACATAACCTGAAATGACATAATTGGGAAGAAACAATGAAAGTGGAAGTCGGGCACGTTTCGGTACGAAATGGGCTAGCTCACACCGGTTAAGGTAACACACACCCACAGAAGATTGGCGACTGGCGTGAACTAATAGCATGCGAATGCTACAGGGTTTCGTGTCATAAGTTGAGGAGCCGGAGGCCAGTTTCGCTTTCCTCGTCCTTCCCAGTCTATTCCTTTACTCTCATCGTCAACCGATTCCTCATACCATCATAGACGGAACTTTTCCCGTCATCTTACGAATTGTATACGCAGAACATAGGCTGCAGTGGCCAGGCTTAATTTTAATACTTCTGAATTGGATAAAACACGAGAGCTCTGATTTCTAAACGTAAAACAATATACATATATTTCTTATTTACAGCAGTAGTGTGAAAAAATGAAAGACAAGAGATCGCCACTTAAGAAATTTCCAATACATTGCAGTGAGAAAGGCATTAGACAAAGGTCAAGGTTACGGCAGTAATCGTCAGTTTTACCCTTAAACTTGTTTTGCATAATCGATTTACTGCATTCTCAGTATTGCGCACTTTTCTTGGCGTAGTGTCTTCTGATTATATCACTTACGCTAATACTAATTTATTTAAATTGATAAACAAATTAATAAAGGAATATCATAACAATATAATCGATGGACTTATAAAATTTATTCCTCTAAACCCATTAACATAATGATGAGCTTTCTCAATGTTTTAACAGACATTAAAATTACAATACAAATCGTACCAAAAACGACTTCATACATAAAGTGGTTTTTTACCATTTCTAAAAGTAATGGAAGTTGCACGGCATACACATTACACGTGTTTGCTCTCTAAGTTTTATTATAATTATGACGTGGGCATCACAGGCAAATAAGATTATGTTTCTATAAAAAGCACAACTATAAAACGCTATTAATGTTAGGATAAACCAGTTATACAATCAAAGGTTTCCGTATGAGAAGGTTATATACTCTTAATGATACTCATTTCAAATGAATAAACGTTGAAGATGATGCTTATATAATGTGGCCATCATATAGAGATGACGTATAAAAGATGGTCGAGTGTATAATGCATTACACTTATCAACGTAAAAAATATTATAAACGATAAAACAGATAAATCTAAGACATTTCATCACCTTTCTCAGAATTTCTAACCTAAGGGAACAAAACAGAAAGCCACCACAACGCGAAAATTTAAATTTTTCCTAAAGACCAACATCATACACTAACTATAACTCACCTCAGCAGTTTTGTAATGCGGCAACACTGTATGCAGTAGATCGGAGCAGAGCGCCAAAAGTCTGCCGCCGTCCAAGAGATGCGCTAGCAGGAGCGGCGCGGCTCGGCCGGCGCATCCGGCCACTGCCACTAAGGCAGCCCGACCCCGCCATGCGCCTGCGCATAGTGTGTCCCGGGACACACTGTATACTGTGTACCTGGACATATAATACTAGATATAGCCAAAGCTCAATTAACGTTACCATTTCGATAGGGACCCATTTAACCCTTTGGGTATGGTACCCAAAAAAGTATAATAAGGAACACACAGTGATAAAATTAAATAACGGATTATGGGTGTATAAAGCTAACAAGATTCACCACTAGATCAATTACTAAAACTAGAATAAAAATATTTACTGCCTAAGAATTTTATAATAAAAGTTAAGGACAAGTTTCTTACCTATTACAATCTAAAACTTTCTTTAAAGATGCTTCCAAATTATCTCTAGCTACAACACTGTCTGAATATATCAAAACATTTGGTGATTTCGTATTAACTAATGGACGGGAACTTTTCATTGACTTCGGCGTCATTTGAGAGGGAGAACTCTTTTGCAATTCCTCTTTTACTGTAGAACAGGATTCAACCGGGGGAGGAGGCTGTTGCTTCTTGGGCCCTGTAGTACTAACTATCCTCTTATGTGTTGTTATTGATTTAATTTGACTAGATATGTTTAAAAGCGATGTTGAAAGTTGACTCGTCCCTTTCTTCAAGTCGAGTTTCAAACTCGACTTTTTCGGTGTTATATTATGTTGTATTTCTACAGTAACATTTTCCACTACTAATTCGTTATCTGGTTCCACTTTCTGCTCTTGTGCTTTGTTTGGCGATTTCTCTGGAGTCTTATGTTCTGTGTCCTGAGTTTTTGCAATTACGGGAGGCTCTTCTTCTTCCCCCGAGAGTGACTTAGTAGTGATTGTGCCAGCATCAGTTAACATAACATTTCTTCTACTTATAGGTATAGTATCTACTTGTTCACTGCCACCATTCATTTCGACAGTAACACTTCTATCTGATTTGATATCTACTACTTTTGATAATTTTCTCAAGAGGGATGCATGGACTGGCCATTGAAATTGTTCATTAGGTAATTTGAGGCTGTGTTGGATATCACTCCGCAGTCCTCTCATTGATAAATCAGTTGCTTTGTTAGGTTCTCCGGATAGTTGTACAGCTATTTGTAGAACATTTATTAAAGTTAAATTTCCCATAAATCTCTATTTGTTTAAACACTTAAATGAATATTATTAATTTGACACAACCAAAAACAAAATAAGATGATTGAACATAAAAAAATCAAGTAAATGAATTAATAATAATCTAAATCAGAAAAACCATTTTTTTCCTTGGTACTGTCTATAAGGATAACACACACAATTTGTATAATTATAAGTATACTTACTTTGAATTCTTACAACTGGCAGCTTATGATCAATAATAAATTCACCACCAACAAAATGGAACCCAACAAGGCTAAGATGTTCAATATTCGTTTTTAATACAATTGCTAAGTGTGATCCAGCTTTCCACGCTATTGGTTGACCCATTGACTCCAACTAAAAGTATATTTAAATAATTTAGTTGTTAAAACATTTGCTCTCTAAAATATTCATTCATTCATATTCATTATCTTAATATTCAAATGTCACAACTATGTGTTTAATTTTTGAAGGTGTTCCCTAATACTTAAATATATATATAGAGTAGAGTAGTGATTTTATTTTATAGAAATAGTATTATTGAATAATGCATATAATAAATAGAATTTAAATCACAACCAGTATATAAGGCATATAATTCACTCACTGATATGATATCATAATAAGAGCTTTCCTCATGTGGGTCCATTTCACATTCAAATAGTACTTCAATATCAACATCGGTGACTTCTGAAGTATCATTGGAGCCTAACGGTAAACCTCCAGCACATGACACCCAGTCATTTATCTCTATACATTGTGTTGGTTTCATACTACATATCCGAGAGGCGTTGGTATAGTCAAGTAAATCACATAAGTAGGCATTCTTGGGATTTGTACACAATTTGGAACTTAAGGTGGGAGTTTCTAAAAGAATAAAATTATATAATACATAATAATGTCATTTACAATCTGTTAGTTTACTATATAAAATTATTGTATTATATATTTATAAAAAATTGTAGATGCTAAAATAGTTACTTATAAGTGGTACAATCAATGCCTACACCTTATCATTGCATATTGAATATTTATATTTTATACAAGTCACTATGACACCCTATATGATTATATAATAAAAACCACTGTACCTGCAGCATTTTCTGGAACTTTGCAAAATGCAACACTGGTATTTCCACTCAAAAATTCTAAAAGGCGAGATCGAAAAGATCTAATACGCCAGGTCTTTATGAACGTCATTGCGATATAAATCGGTGTAAATAACATGATTTGTGACTTGTGGTCGATTTAAAACATGGAGAACAATCTATCACAAGGGCATGATATGATATTTAACCACAATCAGTCTTTATGTTCACCAGCTACAAAATTGGGTTATCGATTCTAAAGAACATCGTATGCAAAAGTGAACTTAAAAGGAATTGAGATAAAATGAATAAAATATAGCTTTACGCTTTTAACACTATGCGGAAACCGTTTCAGCATCTTAAAGGACTGCTGATTTTATAAATATCTCATAATTCTAAGTATAATAAATATGTAATTGAATTGAACACCCGACCCGTTGCGATGAATTATTGACAAATCACAAATTGACACTATAGTTTGATTTGACTTTTCGGTAAAATGACATACGTGACACATAACTAAAGTCAAAGGAGTTGATATACATTTCATTTTACGCAATTCAACCACTTGATTTTTTTAATACAATACATTAGGTATATTACGAATACCAACAATGCATATGGACATATATCAAACTTTGAATAACCTCCTGGCAATACGTGTTAAACTGACTTTGCAAAACTTACGAATTGATAAGACACTATGGATTGAACACACGCGTTTGTGTAGGTAATCTACATTCTGTATCTTCATTTGGGAATTAAATTGAAATTAAAATTGTGATTTATTTCCTTAAAATAATTAACATCTATAAGCCTCACTTATTACTTCGGAGAATTCCCAGTCCCAGCTTTTAAGTTATAATGTTATGTCTTTAATACCCCAATAATAAAACTAAGATCTAATTTAACATTTACATTAAAAAATGCTACATTTTCACTAATATGTATACTATTTATGTTATCTGTGCCAATATCAAACAAAGAAGCCCGCCTATCGCTAATAAATTATAAGTTAATACTTAATTCATAATTCCCTTGCTTTACAAAAAAAAGCGTTGACCATATAATAATAATATGTGACTAGTGTAATGCAGATGTTATTATTTTATCTTAAAATTATTTTTGTCAAAAATTTAATATTTACATAAGAACAATCACATATTAACTGAACCAGGTATTATACCTACAAAAATTAGATTATATTTAGCGTCACCTGTATATAGGTATCTTTGCACTTGACCGACACCTCGTTATGGTTACGCCCTGATCAGTATATTATGTATAGCAGTATAGTAATGAGTTATAATTTTTGATAACGGTCTGAACGGGCAGATTTTATTCAAACTTTGTACTACATTGTATAATACTTCCCTTGTGCTTTCTATACTTATCAAGGATGAAAGAGGTCTTGCTTTCCCGATTACGATCGCCATAATAAAATGATTTCCGTATAAGTAATCTATAAAAGAGCAAATGAGACAATTTAGCTAATTGATTGTTATATCTTTAAAAATATTAACAAGTGTACTTTAGAAATTAAAAACTTTTTAACGGATTTTAAACGCGATTTATTCATTATATTAGGAGACTGGTCAGTTTCCCCGTGACCACGCTCGCTGTAAAGTGTTCGAAACGTCGGGTTAATAATATAATGAATAAATCACGTTTAAAATCCGTTAAAAAGTTTTTAATTTCTAAATGTATAATACTCGCGTGAAATCAAACACAAGAAAATACTAAGTATATTTTATTGTTAATTTAAAGCTAAACTCCATGGACATCGTATTTTTATTCCATAATAATTTGCCAATGTTGTTTGTAAATACATAGCTAAAGATGTTCATTAATAAAAACAATATCTTTGTGTAAACGTTTAAATCACCATTTAGATTTACTTCTAGACTAGTTATAGAGTCCGCCTGCGGCTTCGCTTCCGCATACATCTATCTTATTTCAAACCCTTTAAATTTCGATTTCGACAGATTACAATTTACACCCTTTCATTGGTTGATACGTATGCGGTACCTACGTAACAATTGGGCGACGGTGTTTTTGTAGTACAATAGTGTGGACACTATAACGTGCTATAACAATATTCGAAGTTGAACATTGTCGTTTTTTACTTGAGGGGTGACAATAACAAAAGAAGCGAAAGATCGAAAGTAACGCGTGAGACAAATTTAGAAACGGTATGAACCGTATGTACGGATATATTGTCTTTCAAATTGCAAATATGCACCTATCTACTTACTCCTTGTTATCAAGACTATAATTTCTGTAGAGTGTGTTTTATATAAATACAAATAATGCTTATTAATTTATACTTAATAATACTTAATACAATTTACAAACTTACGTTGAATGTTGTACAGTGGGTGGACTGTACAGACTACAATGTGTAACTACGGAACACAGATCACATCAAAATTAGTAAAGCTTTTAAGAGCGCGGTGGAAAGACGTCTGTGACATTTGAGAAATTGCATTTATTCGATATTCCAGTGCTATCCGGTGATCAAAATGGAATTAAATTTTCTAACAACTCTTATAAAGCATGATGTGAATCATAATGTGAAACAGTGCTTTAAATCTAAGAAGAATTTCAGTAAGTATATATATTAGGGGTTTTATATCAGGCGCTTTTTAAAATTCAATTTAAGTTTTCAATGAAAAATTAACAAACAGTAATAAAATTATACTCGAATATTTTATGAACAAAATGACATGAAATATCAATTAGAACTATCACTAACCATCCTTTCCCATTCAACCTGTTATAAAAGCCAAAAGGTAAGGCACAGCTACCTGCACCTTTTGTACGAGATATTTCAAATAATTTCAATGGCACATCACAATCTACTCATCTACGGGGACAATTCATTAAAAGGACAAATTAACACACTATGTTTATCTGATTCTTATTTTTGAACGTCCAAACATTTAAAAAAGTATCGATTTGAAATCCAACTTTAAACTCCAATATTGTTAGCTAGTTTATTTTCTAGAATAAATATTAAAATGCGACTTATTTGGTGTAAACAAAAATAGACGTACCCTAGCGTCTACCAGTTACCACACACGTGTCAGCGGAAGACTGAAGTACCCCCTGCTAATCTGTTTTTGTGGAGAAAGTATTTGAGTTAGGGTTTTATTTAAATCACTCTATCAGTTAAAATTGTTCGTATAAAAACGTATGAATTTGTGATAGTATACTGTGTTGAACGTTTCACTTTTTAAAATCGTGTTGGGCAGCATCTTAATGAATTTTCACCGTTTTTTCAATATCCAGGATGATGATATAGGTATTTCGTTTGTTTTTTTTTATATAATTATGTGTATTTTGACTTCATTGAATACTTAAAAATCATTCAAAATAATAACGACTAAATTTTATATCTGGGTTAGTTCATTGAACTTTAAAATTTAAAAACAAATCACATTACAAGACAGGCCAACTAGGATTCATTGTTTGCACGTTATCAGTATATAATTGCCTAATTATGATTGTAAATATTCATGTCTTGGATACGTGACCGGTGTCATGCACTCCTATGTCCAGCTGGGACCGAAGTTGTAGGGCCAAATATCTGTGTGCCGGCGAGTAGTTCACCCATACGTATACAAATTACTATGCATAATGTAACCGGTCCTAACCAGTAATGAATGTGTGTGCATAGAAGTTATTCAGATTGAAATATTAGGTTTTAGTTGTGGTCTATTTCGTTATCGCCATCTTAAAGTGTATATAAATTTTAATAGACGCAACAATTGAATTTAGTCGCGACGTAGATTGATTTGGCTTAATGTTAAACTCACGTAAATGACAATATTTGTCAAGTAGGTATTAGGGAATCAAATACATAACTAGAAACCTATTCTATAGCCTGTAATCGCCCTAACAAATTAAACGATTAAATGAGAGCTTGAAGTACGAACCGCGTCCCAATTTCTATTAATCTTGCGCTATGAATCTTATGGCCTGTTATTAAAAATGAGGTGGTCCGTCCTGGCTTCGACCTTAGTACAAATGTAGCCTTATAGCATCCAGGGACCACATACATGTGCAACGGATATGAGGTCAAAGAATCAAGCAGTTAGTTTGACCTCAGTTTTTATTAGTATGTATAAACCCTTGAAATAGTTCGTCGGGTACGTAATTTTAATGTCTTGTAAACTAATTTCAAATACGATTGCATTATTATTATTTGATGCAATTTACGATTGCTTGAAGTAAAATGGCATTTATTTATAATGTAAAAGTTTGAAATTTAAAACGACCTGACCTATGCTAACCGTGTGGATTAAAAACAATAATAAGTACTATACATTTTTATCTTATCTATTTAGCCTATATAATTCAGAACAGCTATAAAAACACTTACAAGATAGTAAGTAAAAACATCATGACAAAATCAACATAGCACTCATTAAGTCCTAAAATATTTATAAATAGTTTGGAAGCCTTCGATTATCTCAATAATTATTTCAGCAAAAAACTTAACCGCCGTCAATAAATTTCAACTGAAAGACCCAATTAAAATGGGATTGGTAAAGAATCATCACAAGAGAGAGAGTTGAGAGTCTTCTCCTTCTGAAATTGATTGAATAAATTCAAATAAAAAGCAATATTTATTTGTAAGGACTTCAAATTCTATAGAATTGTATTTCGTTGAATATAATAAATCCTTTCAACATAAAACATGAGAACGTTCTAGATATTTCCGATATTTACTAACCTTTCATAGGTTCCCAATAAAATACCATGATTTATTCATGGTAGCATATGGTATCAATTTAGCATTGGTACTTGTTATTTCATACAAAGGCATAAAAGTTTAAACTTGAATAAAAATCTAATGCATATCAAATACATTAATATTAGGTACTCACGTTTGTGCTTATAATTATTATTATAAACTTAACCTATCCATTAGAAATACTGATAAATACAATGTAACTAATAAGTAGTAACCATTTCTGATAATACGACATTGTAAATATTTACATATACATAGGTGTATATTATTACAATGTATCAATATTTCAATTATTCATACGAAATTCTAATTGTTTAACTACATTGTAACTTAATTCAATATATTTTTTAAGGAAACGCCATTATCATAAACTTATCCATAACGTAACGTGTAAAATTTATCACATTTTGGTTTATGCACTCAACGATTAAATACTCGTAAATACTGTATCCATATCTAAGTAATTTAGCTATTAATATTTGGCTCAATTGCTCTTCATTTTAAATTTCGAACCATATTTGATAAGACGCACGGGCGTAGCCAGATTTACTGCCCATTTGTCAAAAACTGTTTAGTAGATAACTGTTTATTGCAATTCAAATCATTTTTACACGCTTTTTATTAGCTTCACCTGTATGTTTGTTTGTAACCGACTTCTTTGGGCGCGATATTGACCCACTTTAAACGGCCAGATTTCGTTCAAACTTTTTAGATTTATTGAGGACCGATGACAATACACTAATTTGATAAAATTAATCCATTTTTTAATTTGCAAAATATGATTTTTGTTAAAGCATGTTTTTTAGTTTTTTTAAACTATTATTTATTATTATGTACAAGTCATGGATTGCGCGAAATGACTTTCTTCTGAAATTATTACAGATTACTTTTTTTACAGTTAGCAGGAAAGAGGAAGTAATGGCAATCAAAAGCAAATTTCCAACAAAAATACCGGTAAGTGTTAAATCCGCATGTGTTTTAAAATATGTACGAACATTACCATTCTTTTATTGTATTTTTTATTGTACGTACTGGGAAAATATTCTTGATTTTAAACCTTAGGTGTTATTATCTCATTTGCATAATATTTCACAGAAAAATTTCTATGAGCTAATTAAGATATCGAATTGCTGATATTTATTACGATTCATATAATATAGTTACATCGTTATTTGTTTGCGGTATACAGTTATCTTTTATAACAAAAAATGACACAGGGATGTATTTTAAATGATAGATAAACCTTTTCTAGCTCATCGTGGAGAGATATCACAAGGAAAGAAACCTTCCAACGCTAGACAAAACCAAATTTCTTGTGCCCGAAGATATAACAATGTCTCAATTCCTAGTTATAATTCGCAACAGGATTAAAATTAAACCCAATCAGGTATGATTCTTATTTACATACATAGTCTGAATCTAATATATTATACAATGTAATTTTCCTATTATATTATAAAATTGCTTTAGATTTAGAAAAGGAAAATATAGACAGTACGTGGTTGTTCTCGTTCCTATGGTAATTCTAGGATTAAATATGACCTATGTCTATTTTCGGGTCATAAATTATCTTTGCATTAAATTTCATGCAAGTCGACTAAGTAGTTTCTACGAGCAAGAAAACAAGCATGAAGGCAAACAGACATACATAGTGACTATGAAATTTATTAAATTAGAACGGATTATTATAAAAAAATAGATACCAATATGATATATTATTTATTGCGATCTATATACAAATATATTAGCAATACAGTTTAGCATATTATTCATGTTAATTATTTATATATCTTTATCGCAACTAAGAGATAGTTAAGTTTACGAACTAGAAAGTTTGGGGTCAACATTTATTAGCTGTTTATCCAGGCAGAGGTTAAAATGATTAGTAGGTACCATTTCTATCTCATTAAATGTCGTATTAAGGGCAGAGATTATTTTCACTCGGAATATTTTAATGGAAACGATTAATGAAGATAAACAAATATTAATTGAATCTAATTGTTATTGCCAATATGTAAATAAAATTAAAAAATCGATTAGATAACAGAACTGTTTTTGTAGAACATAAAAATAATATGAAGCTGATGAGTTGTTTAAACGTTGTTTGTTTAAACGCACTGAAGGAACTACTGGATCGATTACAAATATTCTTTCATCTTTGGATATGAACGATACCCCAGAGTTCTATAGGCTATATAAGAGTATGTGTTACTAGCTGCGCCCTGCGGTTTCACCCTCGTAAGTCCGTATCCCGTAGAAATATCGGGATAAATTTTTTCTGCTATATGTTATTTCAGTTGTCCACCTGTCTATATACCAACTTTCATTGCAATCTGTTCAGTAGTTTTTGAGTGAAAGAGCAACAAACGCACACACATCCTTGCAAACTTTCGCATTTATATTAGTAGGATGTACCACGGTCTAAGCCGGGAGAGACCGCTTGTATTACGTAAAAATTAAACACTTAATTTTTATTTATCACTTAGTAGAATAAACACCATGTTGTATGTTTCATAAAAACAAAAAAAAAATACATCAAAATACGAGTAGTGAAGAATGTAGATAATAATTTCATTTGCTATAAGTTGTTTCACTAAAACAAAGATGGGTTTGAAAAATTACAAAACTGTGATATAAATACTATGTCTATGGATATTGACTGATTTTTAGGGTTGGTCAGGTTACGCTAAAGTTCAGGGCTACCCTACCTCACAAGGTCAGAGTATTTTCTCAAGCATTTCGATGTAATATAAAGTTCTTACAAATGTACTCGACACTGTTCGGCTTATGTAATGCGGAACAAAAGTATGCATTTGCCTGAAACATATTTATCTATGTTCTGTATAAGCGAATACTCTATTATCAAATAAATAACCACTCTTACAGAATCTTTCAAACAACCAACAATCCTTTTTGCAAGTCATTAACAGTTTATGATGCAATCAAAATTAAAACAAATATGTTGCCTTCATGACGCAGGGGAAACATGAGCTACATTTATGTCTGTTTGACGTAATTTTTTTCCTTATTTCGTAGGCGCTGTACCTCATAATCAACAACAGGTCAATGCTAAGCATGAGTCTCACTATGGCACAAGCCTATGAAATGTACGGGGATGAAGACGGTTTCCTTTACATCACATACGCATCACAAGAAGTATTTGGATACCAGGACGGTAAGTGTTGAACTAACGTTTATATTTTTTTAATGTTCATCAATCCCACCTACAATTAGGTTTTATTCTATCAAAGTACATTAGAGTAGGTGTGGTTGATAAGATTGGTTATTGTCCATTCAAAATTTAATGTTATTTATTTAGGTATTGTTAAGGATTGTACACATGGTTGATAACTGATATAGCGTTATAAACAAACTCATTAATGCTTCTTTTTTCGTCTTTAAAGGCTCGTACTTAATATGGGCTAGAGATATCCCGGTTGTAAAGACTGCTGTGATTCAGAAAGTAAAAGCTTTATTGAAATCGATTTATTCGTTTAAATCTATTTAAATAAAGTGTGTCTATTACATTTTTTCCTTGTCGTTGTATGTACTTTACTTTATTTTTTCAATGAATAAGTAGTTTTCGAATAAAATAACATAAGACAGCATTGTTTTGGTTTTTATTCTACTAATGCTTATGCTTCTGTTTTTATTCTACTAAAACCGGTGTAAACCACTTCTGTAACTATGAGAAGATAGCCTGATAAATGCATTGATGTTTTCTACACTACATAATGAATTCGATAAGAAATCATGTAATTAAATATTATCTGTTTACGTCACGGGTGCATTATCTAATCCTCGTAAAACTGTTTATTAGTATTATGTCTAGTAATTATATCTATGGCTAAGAATTTCCGGCGGTTTCGATCGTAGTGACTTTGAAGTTTCTACAAAATAATTAGTTAATACTTTCCGTGTTAGAAGAAGTTATGATTTATAAGTTCAAGGGTTAGCACTATGCAGATTTCTTCCTCCTTGAATTAGGTTATCTATATTGGTCTATAAATTAGATTTTTTTTTAGTGGGGGGGGGGGAGAATTGTATTAAAACTTGGACAATTTCAGTCAAATTTCAATACTATTTTGATTTGTTTTCATAGTCAGCAGGTTGAGGAAAGCTGAACATTCAATACAAATATGAATTTCCTGTCTTTTCTTGCCGTTGAGTTTGACAACAATTTATTTCACCGCTTTCGCTTTACATATAATCTGAAGTAATAACATTTTATTATTAATAAAATAACATTGTATGTTTGTATACAGATATGACGGGATCAAACAAGGAAGTTCAAGTCATAAGGGATAGATTTCCAAACAAAATTCCGGTGAGTTTTTTTTTGTAATGAAAAATAAAAATAAATAAATTATTCCTATTACATATTAAATGACACTAAATTTCTATCCGCGGTTCCGTATATGTCAATCGGTTCAACCGTAAAATGTAATAAAAAGCCTCTGGAATATGTTTTTATAAAATAATATTTACAGTTGTATGTGGAGAGGTACGCCCGAGAACGAGAAGTTCCGATATTAGGAAGAAACAAGTTCCTAGTCCCACAAGAGCTTACGATGTCCCAATTCCTCTATATCATCAGAACAAAGATGAAATTGAGGGACTCACAGGTATACCACTAACTTTACTAGGCTTTAATTTATTAAGATACTACAGCATAAGTACTTCTGCCCAAATAATCTTACAATAAAGATTCAATAACTTTTTGAAGAAAAATTATTTTTTTACAAAAAATGTCACCGACGTCCCTAAGTTATCAAGTAACAGAGCAAAGAAAAAAAAATAAGTCCAATTTAGAACCTCCCTCGCTCTTAGGACGTTGGTTAAACGACTACTACTGACTAGCAAGAACTTGTAATTCCACATTAAAACGCACTCTACAAAATATATCCATACTAGCTGCGCCTCGCGGATTCACCCGCGTAAGTCCGTATCCCGTATGAATATCGGAGTAAAAAGTTGCCTATATGTTATTCCAGTTGTCCAGCTGTCTACGTATCAAATTTCATTGCAGTCGGTTTAGTAGTTTTTGCGTGAAAGAGCAACAAATACACACATCCTTACAAACTCACGAATTTATAATATTAGTAGGATTAAAGAAAAAAAGTTTATCCTTAAGTAGTGGATAATACTCACTCAAAACTCAATAACTTAAAATCCAGGAAGTTGTCTAAGTTTAAAAAATCGTAAAGTTTTGACTCTTCCCAAATAGGAATCTCGATTTGACAGCATATGGGTTTCAATTTTTATGAACCCTTGTGACATTAATATAAATAGAGGCCACAGAAAGATCTTGAAGGGTCGAGTGCGTCCTGTTACGATAAGATACCTACTGTTCCGGGAAATCGTTATTTTTATTCGCACCCACTTTAAAATTTTATTTGTTTTTAATGTAACTTTCTTCGTTTATGTTTACTGTTTATTAAGTTAATGTTTTTATTGTTGTAAAGGAGGTTACTTAAGATGTCCTAGATTTCATGTTAAAGTTTTCTTCAATTTTATTACTATTTAACAAAGCAATATTTATGGGACAAAAAATAACAAAAAAAATAGTTTAGGTATTAGAATTCAAATGATCGTAAGAATAATATTCATTCATATTAGAATTCTTTTTATTGATAATGTCTACTGATGTCGTCAATATTAATGTCTAAATTGAGGCTTCCTAACACAACAAAACTGCCAATCACAACACAATCAGAACAGTTACTTAAGGGTAAACTAAACTCCAGCTCATAACCAATGGATTCAATTGACATTTAACGGATACACTTCAATCCGTGGGTCTTTTTTAAATTATTCACGTAAAACATTAATGACACAGGCTCTGTACTTGCTGGTGAACGAAAAAGCGTTGCTTAGCCACAGTATGACGATGGCTCAAGCTTACGACCAATTCCGCAGCGAAGATGGCTTCTTGCACATAACATACGCCGCACAACAGGTTTTCGGATGAGAGTATTCTGTAAGTATCTATTATTAATTACACAGCTACTTTTATTTGAAGCATTTGTTTCCGTTCTAGTTTATTAGTGTTTCAAAAATTTAATGCAATGCAAAGGGGAAGTCAGAACAGATTTTTTTCTGGGTGTACCTATTTATTACTTTCTTAAGATTTTTTATTGTGGAAATTGTATAAGCACTTTAGTGTTAATTATTATTTACTAATTTTATATTCGGAAAAGGCATTATTATATTGGAAAGTAAATACCACCGGTTGATGGTGATAAAATTGATAGTTTCTGAACGGACGTCCTTTTAATGTACGATACGCTTACGATACGATACAATTTTGCACAGATTCATTAATGATAATGATATCTAATTGTCGTTATATAAATGTATATGTTTTCTATGAAATATTTATAATATCCATGTTAACCAATCGTCTTTTCTCCCTCACAGTCCATTACCACTGACTGGAACAATTTTAAAATTCTCGTGAATTCGAACTACGAAACAGTATCTACAGAAATATTGAAGAAAATATTTCAATTGAATACATAATATCGGTAGCTATAGATCGTCGACCCGATGCACTTACTCGACCTAAGGCGTTGACTCACTTACGATTTGCAATTATGTATTATTGTTGTAATTATAAAATCCTTGTTCCCCTATTTATAGTGTAGTAAAAATAACAACAACATAACTTTTCTTCATTACATTACAATACGTAATAAAAACTAGGGTAGTCATTTTATAATTGTTTTAATAATCGTTGTAGGTAATAGTATGACATTATTATGTACTATATATTGAATTTTATAGTACATGTAATATAGTATTGTGTATAAATCATTTATATGTATTATACACTACAGGAATTGGTTCCGTTGATACATTGTTTATATAAAGGTTAACTCGACGCGAGCGAAGCTCGATGATTTATATGATTTATGGTCTTGTTATTCCCGTATATTTAGATATCTACAATGTTGATGCACTGTAAACAAAGGAAGAAAATTGCGATATTATTGTATCCAAATGCGATCAGACACAACTAGCCTTATACAAAATTAAGGCGTAATTTGAATCATTTGTTTATAACTTAATTCGGGGCATTGCACTCCTTATATTACAAAGCCCTTATCATTTATAAACGTGTTTGATAATTTTGTTAATTGGCAACTGATGAATTCGATACCCAAATGCGAATGTTACATCTCATGTCGCACATATGGCAAAGAGTATGGTTACACTTTTTAGTTGCCAAGGATGTTATCTATAGTGAACTGCTAACCAAAGTTATCAGGAGGTTATTGTCCTAAAGTTCTAATCAGAGCTTAGCAACAATGCTCTGTGCAATTTCAGGATGTATGATTATTACTCGCTTGTTATCACAGCTCTTCCTAACGATACGCGATATATGTATGGTTTAAAAATAATGGCGTAGATATGCCAAAGAGTGTTCCCATGCTAATAATGTTTGAGCCATCATCTATTCCCATGCAATTGTATGTTATATATAATTTAATGAGTTATGATTACAAGAGGAACATTAATGGGCTGTATTATTCCACAGCGGCAGAAACACTTAATTTTATTTATGTCACAATAATAAGTTTATCGCGGGTCTTATTCGTAAACAATCGAGCGAGGGCTGCTGAGATAGCGGCGATTTATGCTCTTTTCCACTATCTACCCCCTAGGGCTTCGATATAAATCAACGTTCCTTTCTCGATAAGGATATCTGACAACTGTTGCCTTCGACTTTGTCCCATACCTACTCCAAGTAGACCGAAAGGCAACGGCAATAGCAAATAAGACTAAATCGTTCGTTCTATGTATTACCGTTTTTCGCTCCATTTTCAAAACGTTCTAGAAAACTGGAATTCTAAAATGTATTCGAATATATTTTGGATGTCTTTGGATGTGGACCAGTAGGTACTGATTGCGTTAAAGCTATCTTTCTTAGCCTGATTTTTTAGCGATACCTACACGTATCTAATTTGATTATGTTAGTATGTAAATCTATACTAATGTTGTTTGCTTCTTTGAACGCACTAATCAGGAATCACTGGTCCGATTTGAAAAATTCTTTCAGTATTAGATTTGTTATTGAGGAGGGCTATAGGCTATATGTACCACGGGCAAAGCCGGGGCGGAACGCTAGTAGTTAATAATAGTTTAATGATTAAAGTATTATTTCTGTTTCAGATTTCATAATTGGGCGTCGTCAAGCTTAAAAGCAAGTTTATCAACATCTAATATAAAGACTGATAGTATTTAACGATTTTAAAATTGTGATACAAGTAGCTTAAGTTTTAAATTATAACCAATTTTAGTAATTAATGTGTACGTGTATAATGTAATGGCAGGTCCTAATGTTAAAATACTTATTACATATAATCATGTTTTTAGATCTGATATTTTATAATTGTATGTGTTATTTTTGATCCAGCGATGTAAGAAATAGATTTTTATCAAAAAGTTAGAGCTATTTTTTATGTCGTTGCTATTTTGCTCATAATTTTGTTTTCGGATTTTAATAAATGCTTTATAAAATGAATTTAATTGTTATGATCTCAAAAATGTATGATGTTCGTAATAGCAAACTTCCAGTTATATTTCTTAATATTTGACATTTAATTGCTAATTATAGGTTTAACAATGTTTAAAAATATGAATATAAGAATCTAGATGTAATGTATGATAACAAATAATAATGTGCCATAGATAATATGTTAAAAGGAATGGTCACTCGTAAATAAAATATGTAGTAACTTAACGTGTTTTATTGTTTGAAATTTTTAATTGTAGTCTTAATAAATAAATTTCTTATATTAATGTGTTTAATTTCTTTCCGGTCATTCAGTCGGTGATATGTTTTGAGCCGCTGCCACTAATGTATCGTGGATGTCTTTTGCGTATGATATCTGAAGACGCACCGTGTTTAAATATTGAGGGTAGCTTAATGTTGTTTCCTGAAACAAATATAGAAGCTATTGATATAAATAATTCAGTTTTTTTTAATAGATAGGTAACAAGTTCGAAGTACCTACAATATTAATATATATAACAAGACATAATAGTAATATAATAAAGTTACAGTTATCTATGTATATAAAAAAAGTCGTGTTAGCTACACTATTTGTGTAACTCAAGAACGGCTAAACCGATTATGTTGAAATTTGGAAAATGATATTTTTCATAATTTGGAAAATTATGAAAAATATAGATTTTAGAGCCGAGAAAGAACATAGAATAGTTTTTATCCCGGAAATCTAAAGGGAACGGGATTGTATTATAACTTTGATGGTTACGCCCCGGGTCTATTTTACCCGTGACTACGCGAGCAAAGCCGCGGGCGGAATGCTAGTTAGAAATAAAACGGCTTTCCGTAACAATTCGGTAGACTCCTTCGTTGTATTACCAATTTCGATGAACAGATTGTGATATACAGATACAACAAACGTTGAAGATAAAGCATAAATAATGCAATGAAATATCCATATTGACATTTTCCTTTATTGTATTCGAGTAAAAGTTCTGTCACTTCTCCTACATTATTATACTGTTTTTTTGTAGAGAATGCATTACAAATGCAACGCATACCCATGGCCCTGGGTTATGTCGGATTATTATTGCAACAGTGGACAACCGACTAAACTCAACTCCGTGAAACCACTTTCAGTACCGGGTTCTCTCTGTCGGCCGATTACAAAAGAATTTCTTTATACCTAGTGTATAAAATTATTAATAACTTACTTGCGTAGTAGGACCGGAGTCCATTCTAGAAGGTATAACAGTGAGTGGTAGATAATGGGCCGCTGACTGCGCTTGCTGAATACATGTAATAGCTGTTCGCTGTAAAGAAGGAATAAGGAGGATCATTAAATATTTCGAAATATAAAGTAAGGTCTTAAAAAAATTCTCAATGACATTTACCTACCTGGAGTTGTTATGGACTTAAAAATATTTTATTTACTAAAATTCGGCTTATGCGACGGGGTTTGTTTGCAAAAATATAATATGGATAAACTACGGGTTGTTTTTAATGTCATCAAGTTACAATAAATATTTTAAATGGCAGATCATCCACAACTATGGGTTTGGTTTACATTTTAACTTTCGAACCGACTTAAAAAAAAGGACTAGATTCTCAATTGAGGGGTGAAAACGGGTGAAGCGATTTTGATAATTATTATTTATTCATATGAAAGCTTGTGCGTTGCTAGTGGTCTCATTGAGTAAAAATTTATACAATTTGAAGGTTATTCAGTTTTTTGTTAAAAAGAACAGAGATCAGTACTTCTTACTCACTCTACATATACAAGAAATTAATTTATTTGCACAAAATACTTATATCATTCTGTTTCTAGTTATAGTTCCATTCCTGGATATAAAGTGAATTGACTTGTTTATAAATTATACAAACAATCATCAACGAAAATTCTTCTAAGTACTATCTGGAAATATCTATCTCGACAACTCTAGACCAGTCAGATGGAATCATACGAAGGTCAGGTCAAAATACTGAGCGAGAATTATTAATTAATAAGTAGAGACCGGATTATTAATATGCATTTTATATATTTTAGCCATCCTCAGCGCTCGCTGAATGCATATTTAAACCGACTTCTGAATTGTAGATTTTTTTTTCATCTCTTTTTGTGTTTGTTACCTCAACACTCTTTACTGCATGAATCGATTTTGATAATTAGTAAGCTGGTTTATAATTAAATAAACAAAATTAACCTTGTTTTTTCTTTTTATTTCAAAAACTTATCATTTAATAATTGCTTATTCTAAATGTAATGTGTAATGTGAGTTGTTATTTCGTCACTGGCTTTGTACCGAAATAATAAGAAAAAAACGCTTGATAGTTTTAACAACTAGCATACTATATCATATAGTATATGTTATACTTACACATCAAGGCTAAGGATAAAGTTATCAATATAACCTACCTATATAAGCTACCAATATTCGGAAAGTTAAGAGAACATATAAGAATAGCATCGTATTATCAACATATATAAAGATAGCTCATAGAAAAAACTGTTAGTTTAAAATTTTCATTTCTGGCAAAGCCAATAAAGTCCGGGTATGAAAACACTATAAAGTTTAACCTATGTTCTGGTCAGATCACTGAGTACGGAAGCACATGTTCCTCAATCTATAATGATTCATTAGCCTGTTGAGGAAGTAGTATCCCCAGTAAATATATTCATAACTCTGCCACTAGCAATTTTGCTAATCAATTGAACACATTCGATGAATAAGTCAATATGTGCCCAAGATAACAACGCATCAAGAAGTTTCCTACAGCGATAAGCTTCTTTTGTCCGTTCGATTCTATTTGTAGGTACAACAATAATTGTTGCTATTTACGTATACGATTCTGTAAACACACTTATCAGATGCTTATTTATAATAACTCCTCGTTGTATAAAAATGCAACATTTACGCAATCGTATGATCCATCAATCGTTCGATATTCAATATTGAAAGGGGTCTTCACATTTATATTTGCTTTTTAATGTACGAGTCTAGTAGATTTCGGCACGAATTGGACCAGCTCGCACTGGGGAAGTACCACACCCATACAGAAAACGGCGTGAAATAGTAGCATGATACTGTTTCGCACGGTGAGTGGGGGGAGACGGAGGCCCGTTTCTTTTTCCTCACCTTTCTCAGTTCAATCCTGCTTTCCAGACCTCAATCCTTATCTTATACCTTACCCCATAGAATCGGGCAGCACATTCGCAGAGACACTACCTCTGTAAATGTTCAAAGGCGGTGGAAATCGCTTACCATCAAATGAACCACCAGCTCAGTTGACCACAATGACATAAAAAAACTGTACATGTTTTCTTTACCCTCTAATTTATTATTTTCTCTTCTAAAACCCATAAAATGCTTTCTGCCTTCTTGCTCCCATAGATTAAATTTCCATGCGCCATATATTTAGGCGCGGCGTCTTGTTTGCATCAGAATTTTTTCAAAACTCTCTAATATGCAGATCATTACTTCTTTTAATAAGGTTTGTAAAGCCTTTTCTATTCTATGCCTATTTCGTCTATGTATCCAATGAAAACAGGCCTTTACTAAGAATTGTTGTTAGTTACAATAAACGGAATGGCAAGCAAAGACATTAGTGATATCCATGAGTTACTGAGATAGCTGGAGGGTCAATAAGTTAATTGTTGCTTAGACGTAACTGAACATACATGTTTACTTGTACAAGTTACATAGTTAACGATAGATATCTGCTGTACTTGTTTTTCAAACAAACGTGCGCTGATATTGCACAGGGTCTTTACTGATAAACAGATTAAGCAAATAGGACAATCCCCAGGGCTGGATTACCGAAAATGTGCCCTCGGTTCGCGACAACAAATATCGTTATCGGCGTAAAGACGTGCATTCGGTCATGTAGGCACCAGGAACACCACATCTTCATTAACTCGGTGATATGTTGTCATTGCTACTTACGCTACTTATGTGTAGTATCTCACGATACACGAACGATGCTTAAGTCTGGTGTCTTAAATTGTAAAAATTATAAAACGAAAATTACTTGTTTCATCTGTGATATAAATAAAAAAACACCCAAATCCCATACCATTTACATTCTAGTGACAAAATAATTTTTACAATTAATCAGAGTCATGTGTTAAACGGACATTGATATACATAAGAAACATAAGAAAAAACAAATATTTCCTCTTTGCAGTTGTTGCTAAGGTATCTTATTCATGCAAATATTTTTCATATAAACTTTTCTTTTACATCGCAAGTAGTATATATAGCTTTTGTATCTATTCACTTGTGAACCAACTGATATGAATTACAATATAGCAACTAATTAAATATAATGATGATGTTTATTATTTAAGGATTTAATAATCGGAATATATGACGTAAATCGAACATATGTAAAGGGCTGGTTTATTTATAAATAATAATAGTCCAGAAGTTGGGATAGGTTCCATTTTTTTGAGTCCAAAATAAACAAAAACGAGTGTCTATAAGAATACCTTCATCAAATGAAAATTTAATTTGGAATCTCTCAATTAAAAATCTATATACTGATGTAATTCTGTTTCGTAAAACATCTGAAAGGATGAAGATAAAATTTTGAATGAATAATAAAATTTGCATGTGATTTAAGGGATGGTAACAGAAGGAGTGCATGCAAATGAAGCTTTTGGTGAAGACATCTCAGATTCACATTCATATTTAAATTTATTTATTTATTAAATAGAAAATACCAAAGTCTACCATAAAAAAAATATACTGGATATATGCAAACTAAATAGGGTTGCAGACTGGACAATGTAATATAATGAACATCGTTTTATATTCTTATTAAATATGATATGTATATTATTGATATATTTCTTATTATTTTCCTTGCCTAAAAATTAAGACGAACCCCATTAATTCTTAAGTTTAAGGTCTTTAAAACCAAGTCTATGTTATTATGTGTAGTACAGATATTTGAGTAGAATTTTCTGTTAAACTGTACTGAGAATTTTCTACTTCATAATTTAATAAAATGAAATTTAACTCACCAAATGTAATTCCATTTGATCACATAATGAAAAAAATTCTTCTAAATTTTTGTCAAATCTTGATGCAGGATTTTCAAGCCCTTTTCTGGAATTTAAAATTTTAATTTACCCTTCAGTTCTTATTAGTACATGTTACAAATTTAATATGTTTGATGATAAAGTTCAATTTAACAAAGCTTCACAAATTTTACATAGTCTCCTTCATAACTTTTTACACTAAATTGGATTAGCCATGATACTGCTATGTGTTCCCTTTCAAATACTTACATGTATATTATTGTATGACTATGTATATATAATATATAAGTATTTGTGAAATATGCTTATTATGTATGTATTTATAATAT
>NC_052110.1:4274110-4344269 GCF_012273895.1 Zerene cesonia
CATTCATTTGTTTTTCCTTTTTATACATTATTTTTATTTTAAATTGGTGCTAAATAAAGTGTATTATTATTATTATTACTTACTGTGTGTTACAATCAACACTGTGATTTTGATGTAAGATTTGAGCAGCAGATTTTAATGTCATCTGAAAGAGAAAAGAAATATAATGAGATTAAGATTATCATGAAATTAAAGCATTCTTTCATTTAATGGTTCTATCATTTTATTTAAGATACACTTTAACCAATAACTTTAAAAGATTAATCCAAATTATACCGTCCTCTATCTCATACTGACCGGTAGTGATTCTCGTAAAGAGCCCATTAAAGTTTTGACTTTTGTGATATTATCCATTTTGTCTTGCTGAGTTTGTTGTGGCATTGCTGGCTGCATTTGTTGTGGCGATGGCTGTTGCATTATTTGACCAGATACAGGCATCTGCATAGGTACGTTAGGCGCACCGCCCATTGCACCACCTGGGTTCATAGGTACGTGCATGTTCATTTGATTCATGATTTAGAATTATACAATAGACTGCGAATTCTCAAAGTTATAAAAAAATATGTTTATATGCTGGGTCTGCTAAATCTCAGTTTTAACTTTGCGTTTGACACAAAAACAATCCAAAAGAATATGTCAGTGTCCACTGTCCAGTGATGACGGAAGATGGCTGACAAATGACAATTGACATAATATTGTCATATGAGTCACTACAGTCTGCGCCATTAAAGAAGTTAGTAATCGTGAAGCTGCCAGTGCCACTTTTACAATTCAAATATGAAGGTTTTCTTTGAGTTGTTAAATGTATGAATTATGAAGTGTGACTGACTATTTGTTTAAGCATTTTAATGTAATCCTTCATTTAGTATTAGTGTTCATAATTGTGACCATTATTTACAATTAAGAAAAAGCTAGTTAAAGAGTAGGTAGGTATTCTTGACTTGACAACTGACATTTTTGACTTCAAGTCTCAATTGCAAATTGGAATTTCGAATTCGCGCCAAACCGTAGGATTTGAAATTAGTACCTATTTCATAATTTTCTATTATGAATTTAAGTAAGTTAGGTTTTGATTGTTTATGTCTTACCTCTTTTTTTAACTATTTAGAACACTTAAAATGAACAAATATGAAATGTTTGATAGTTTCTGTTTGTTAAATTAAAAGTTAGTACCCATTGAACAAATTATTAATCATATAAAAATTAGGAATTACTGATAAAGTTATGTAATTTATATGGTGGCGTTTGTGTAATACAATGAATTCGCATTTCAAAATAATGAATGCAACTGACTTGTGGCAGGTAAGCACCATTTTAAATTTGCAATGAACTGATATTGGAAGTCCATGATTTTCAACTCATATCAAATATTTATAGTTTGACTAAAATCTGATAAAATATCTGTTTACAGAAAGAAACTAGCTTACCGTCTATACCCACTTTTAGTCAAAGTCTGGATAGTGTTTTAGGAAATGAAGGAATTCAATTAGGATCTATCACTGAATTATTGGGATTACCAGGATCTGGAAAGACACAATTGTGGTATGTTATTAAAATGTAGTTGTAACTTCTACTTAATTTCACTGATTAGGTTCATTTTTTTGGTTTTGTTGGAAATGACTAACTTTTTACTTATTTAAAAATAATCTTGTATTTTTAAGTACTTAACATAACCTGGCATAGGTTATAAGCTCAGAATATATCCAAAGTTGAATGTATTTATGTAGGTTTTTATCATCTTTCAGTTTGCAGTTGTGCGCATCTGTCCAAATTCCTAAATCACTCGGTGGATTGGATGCTGAAGCTCTATACATTGATACAAATACAAATTTTACACTGAGCAGGTTTAAGGGTATTCAGATATTTTTCTAAATAGCTTTTTTAGCCTTCAGCTTCACCCTTCTAAAACAAATTTAATTTTTACTCCCAACATAAAACAATAGGAAGTAATAATTTTGATTTGTGGGATTGTCGCTTCTGAACAAATGAACCGATTATGATTCTGTTTACTTTGATTGAAAGGTGTAATAGCAGGGAGTCTTCTTAACGGTGTTTGATAAAAATCAGTCAACTAGCAATGCCACAGCATAGCAGATAAAATATTTTCCTCAAATGAATTGATTTGAATAGTAGAATACTGTACACTTTTAAATTTTATATCAAGATGGCTATCATTTGTGTCATAAGTTTACAAAATTTTTAATTTGTTTAGAAATTCTTCTTGCAAGTCAGGAAAAATGCAAAAGTATACTGAATATTGAACCCATAAGCGAAGAAGAATCTTTAAGAAAATTACATTACGTCAATGCATTTGGTTTAGAAAAATTCTGTAGCCTTATTTATTCACTATCCCAAGTGATAGCTGAAAGACCTCAAGTAAGTTGTTAGTTTATTTTTTTGAGAGCATATTTCTCAAAAAGGCTCTTATTTTTTAAAATTGTTTTTAAAGTTAAAATTATAGGTGTTGCATCTTTTCCATTTATAGTTGCCATGTTTTCCTAAATATTATTCAACTCCCAAAACTTACTGATATTTGAATGCAATCTGTAAATTTTTTTATTTATTTATTTCAGGTTCGACTCATAGTTATAGACTCCATAACTTTTCCTTTCAAGGAAGGTATTTCAACAAAACAGAGGACAGGTTTATTGTTTCGTTTAATGGCTGAGGTTCAGAAGCTTGCGATTGAAAAACACATTGCAGTAAGTGCCACTTGAAATACTAAATTAATGCCTAGGTGGAGTGGCCCAATTCGTGGCGAAGCGTGCTCGACTCCCACTATAAATTATCTGTATTTTTTATTTACTATGGATATTTTCATAATTAATGCCGAGGCTATTTATATTATAGACTCCCTACTCTCCCTATGTAAACATTAGCTTTGTCATTTTTCCAATTTTTTACAATTATCCTCATCCAAACACAGACAACTCCAGCGAACCACCAAATTACTCCAATGCCCAATTTTATGCTATTTACACTAACGAGATAATGAGAATAATGCTAATTTAAATTATTGTTGCCCTACCCAATATTGATAGTTTGATATCAAGTAAACATTAAATCAACAATCAAAGAAAAAAATCATAGAGAAATTAATCACAGCGCTCGCATCGTAGATATAATATGAGATCATATTTAAGAACTTATTGTTGCCCTACCCAACATTGATAGTTTCATATCAAGTAAACATTAAATCATCAATAAAAGAAAAAAATCATAGAGAAATTAATCACAGCGCTCGCATCATAGATATAATATGAGATCGTATTTAAGATATGTATGGCTAGTACAGGTACTGAAAGAACTATAAAGTTCTCATTTAGTGCTAATCAAATAGAATCCATTTGGCGCCGACAAGTTTTTAGGCTCCTTGACTTTAAGTGGTGTAAAAGACACGACATCCTTTATTGTTATTTAGCTAGTTCTGGCGCAGTCGGATGTATCTTCATATTGTTGTTTTTTTTTTTAATTAAAGCAGTTATTATCTTAACCCCAAAGAAATGAATCGAACCAAATTTATTAAAATCGGTTCATGCTTGCTTTATAAGTGCATGAGTGTGTGTTGTGTGCCGTTAATGCTCGAGTTATAACTAACACGACTTTCTCTTTTTAAATACCTATGTTCCTATAGACAAGAATTTACAAAGAGAAAATATAATAGAAAATATTTTTGTTGTTTAATTGTTACGTTTAATTCAAGAATACTTAACAGACTTTCTTTTCATAAAGGGTTCAAGCGGATAGTTATATAATAATGTAAATTTTATTTTTAGGTAGTACTAACGAATGAGATGAGCACTCGTGTAGGGTTGTCAACAGGGGCATTGGTTGGGGCATTTGGTGATGCGTGGGCCCACAGATGTAATAAACGCTTGTTACTAACAGCGCCTAAGTTCTTAGAAAAAGAGAGATTAGCAGCCCTGCTTAAGAGCAATAATTCACCAGAAACTGTGGGAAAATTTCAAGCGAGTATACCTATTAGTTGCCAATTAATTTTATTTAATTTTTTGTATATGTAACTGAGAATAAATAATTAAATTGCACTATTATACATTTACTAAGAAAATTAGTCATGTTCACATTATTGACATGCAAATTATTCAATTGCCTATAGTTTGGATTTAGTTTATTAAGTTATAATAAATTTGTAGCTGAATGAACAGTTCTTCATTTTAAAGTTATACCTATAATCATTGTGTAATAACTTTTGTTTCGCTGAATCAATGAACTGTTTTTGAAAAGTTGCCAAAAGCAATGTTTTCCGCATGTTATGCGCTAATAAACCTAGATCAATAAATACAAGTTGTACTAGGAATCGATTACAATTTGTTGTTTTGCCAAGGTCTCTTAGAATGCCCAAGCATTCTGATATATGAAATAGAGGGATAAAGATATTTCTCTAATCTTCTGCATTATGACTAGTCAGTTTTAATGTAAAACTTACATTGTTTCTTTTCTCAGATCACGAAGGAGGGCATCAGGGATATATGAATAAAACACATTTAAAACATACATAGTTTCATTTGAATGTATTGGTATATCATATAATAATACATTTTAAACAAAACTACAGCACCAATAAATATCTCATTTTCACAAAAATATCAAGCAAATATATTCTATAACATTAACATTTAAGGCAGTTTCATACTGAACTTAGCTTAGTGAAAGATTTTTTCTTATTATGCCTTTTCTTACGAGACAAGTGTGAGTAACACGCGTTTGTAGTCCCCTTTAGTATCATCCTGCAAAATATTACATTACAATTTACTTTCTAACAAGGATCCGCAAAACATGCAGGTAGCAAAACCACTTTAAAACTAATAGCTTTTAACATAAAACAATAAGATTTTGCAGGATTAAGCACAAAGTGTGACTAGCACATTCCTGAAGTCACCAGTTAGGTCTTCCTGCAAAGATATTGAAAAACACTGTAACTACAGCAAAATAAAACGTGTAGATACTGGCCCATAAATTCTATAGACAAATCACACAGCGTGCATTCGAGATTATATCGAGATTATAAATTATACATGATATACAAAAATAACTTAAAATAAAATATGTAAAATGCATCGTTTAAGTATATTGCACCGAAGGTAAATAGGGCACAATAGACTGCTATCACTTAAAATCGAGCTTGTAACGGGGTTATGACGCTCGTTATTTTTATCTGTTCTGAAGCCTTAGTAACACATTGTCGAAAGGAGGTGACCGAGAGGGCCTCCTAACTCCTCCTGAAAAATTGACAACTACTTGTAAAAGCGTTTTAAAACAACCCAACCCCGTGCACGTCACGATATTAAGCTGTTAGCTACTGTGCAGAGAAAGTTATGACAATGAGCAAGCAAAATATACAGATCTTCAAAAAATTTACACCCGCCACAGATAACCTAAATGGCACTGACTCCATTGTTTGTGGTAGTATTAAATCAGTGCGTATCCGTTCAAAAACCTATATAGCCTAACAATTGACGAACTTAAAGGAATTTAAGTGTTTTATCTTATTCGTTGAAGTCCTGACCGCAGGCCACAATTTATTCAACAAGGGTCAGTAAGGCCTTCTTGTAATCGCCGGAAGTGTCGCCCTGTAACCAAAACGTATGGCTAATAGTTTTATTCGCATTTGTAGATTTAATCTATCGTTAACGTCACTTCGTAACTCACCAATTACTCATTGCGCTCTCTTTTTTTTATTTTTCAGTTACCTCATGGGTAATTTCAAATTTTGAAAACATTAAGCAGTATTATTAAGCATTTCATGCAGGAGGGCAATTTTTTATATTGATATAACAATTTTCGCAAATAATTTAGAAAAAAACGTTGAAATGCGAATACATATATACTAAAACACATAATATATTTGTAATCTATTGTCAAAAATAATTGTAAAGTTGTATGTTAATGACAATATCGTTAATTTAAAATTAAAGCGTTATTGACAAAAAATCGTCATTGCTATTTACGTAGGTAATTGACGACAAAAAAAAACATAATTATTATGCAACGAATTTAAATCGCGACATTTATCCTTTGCATTATTTTTCCTAAATAGATCTGTATATACACATTATTAAATTGAAGATGATAGAACAATATGGGAAAAGAAAATTATTAGTTTAAAATGAATGTTTGCCGTGTTGTCCGATTTATACCAAAGAAAGTATGGGTCAGAATCTATTTTTACATTGTAAAAAATATGCTTAGTATTCATGCGATTATAAGCGTTACTCATCTAATAACACAATCTATCGTGAATAATTAACTTTAAGTGTTATAATTACTTTGAAGTCTAGAAATTACAACTAGGGTTAAGTAATACTTAAGTACCTACACTAATAATGAACACACGATCTACAGTGTTAATTATTATTTATGATATCATATAAAACCACCAAAAGAATGCGTCTATTAATAAGCGACAAAATACAAAAAATAAGAAGAAAATGTGTTTTATGATGTACTAATTCTGTTGTCATTTTGAAACAGGCTCTGGAAATATGTTAGTATCTTATTGGACTTGCGCAGTGAATACTGCTTTAATAACTTTATGCATTTGCAAGTTATTGCAAAAATTCAGGATACCTTAATACAAATACTAAATACCCGGCTTCGGCCGCGTAGTTCCCGCTCCTTTAGGATTTCCGAGATATTACCTATGTCCTTTCTCGGGCCTTAAACTATCTTTGTACTATCCAAATCAGTTCAGTAGTTTAGACGCACAAATAGACAGGGTTACTCGGATTTATAATATTAGTAGGGAACTTTTATATTGTAATATTTTTGCATGTAATGAAAAGCCTGCAAATCTACAAGCATTAGTTTCAAAATCAATGGTTGCACCTATTCATGACAACAGAACCAAATCTAATAGAATTGTTTGTAATTTGTATTAATAAACAAATTATTCACCATTATATGTCAAATACTGATATATCGCTTATGAAATGACGAAAATATGTAACACAAAAAGCGCACACAAATATCAAGTAAATGGCAAATCACTTACAGCAATCCAGTCTTCCAAAGGCTTGCCGTACTTCTCGAGGAATGCCTGTTTGATATCTCCAAGGTCGATCTCTGACCGACTGACTACGATCCTAATGAGTGTCTTGTCGGTTGTTCCCAAACCTTTCATGGAGTAGTATAGGCGCTCAGCGAAGAAGCCTACTTTGCTCTTAACGCATTTTACTGTAAATTAAAGGGCATTTTAAAAAAGCTATGAATTTAAAAGCTTTGCTTATTGGGTATAGGTGCAATTATGTTATTTAGGTCAATACAATACGGAGTTGTGTAGAGCGCATTGGTTAGTATAAAGGTACCCATGTGTTTTCCTTATTTGAAACTTGGCAGGCAACGACAATATTATGGTGTATGTTAAGCTATCGAGATATACATTAAAAACTAGCAAACCCGGCGAACTCCGTTTCGCCACCAGATGGCTGTATGTGAAAAATGATATTCCCGCTCTTCTGTTGAAATTTTTCCTGAATTTTGCTATAAACCTCACGGAGCACGAGAATGAAAAACCGTGGAAATCGGTTCGTGTGTTCTGGAGTTATAGCGTCAGGAAGAAAAACCCGAATTTTTTTTATATAGTAGAAGAAGATAGCATTACATTTTTGTTGTAAGTTTGATGTAACCTCAAAAATATTTAAATGGTTAGATTTATATGGATAAAATGTAACTAAGGAGAAAAAAAAACTTAATCACTACCTACAACAAAAACAAGGTCGGCTTCCTATACACATAGCTGTGACCTTGACGTAACCTAATAACTATGACCATGCTATGACTCAACTTGCATGACAGATGCGGGAAAATAATATATAAAACAATAACGAATATATTGTACACGACTTATTAAAATCATGTACTTATTCCCATTATTTTTTCTAAAAGCGAGTTTTCAACACAATTATAGCATTAACATTACTTTAAAGCGGAAATAAAAAGCTTTATCTTGATAAATATTCCATAATTTATACATATAAATTATTAATAAACTGTGATAAAATTATTATATAATATGTGAAATTTAATTAACGAGATAAATATATACGACCACGTTACCTTACTTTGTAACTATTAAAAGCTATAAGTACATTATTTTAATTGAACTAATTCAAAACCTACCGATAGCAAGCATGCCCTTCTCGACGCTTCCAGAAAATTCCTTCTTGATGGACTCTTCGATATCTTTACCAGTCAGAGCCTCGAATTCCGCAAAGATCTGAAAGTAAATGAAATAGTTATTAGACTTAGTGAAAACGCAATCTTGAGCACTCGGGCTTAATTAGGATATTGCCAATTGCGAGTTATATTGTTGAACGAAGTAACCTAACCAGTATTCATTCATGTGTCATCGACAGATATACATATTTGAAATGAAGTTAAAGGCTATCACAATTTTAAATCAATATGTTCAAAATAGAAAAATATTTATTTACAAGAATTCAATTTTTTCTAACCGATGTTCCCAAAGCATAGAGATTCTCAAATCGACTATATTTTTTTGGTTTTGAATATTCGAAAATTCCGTGGGTTTTCAAATGATGTTGATTTTTTATATTTGAAAGGATATAGGCTCCTCAGGAACATCGGTAACCTTTTTCTTTTTAATTTCAATCCAAATCGGTTCAGTAGATCCTGTTATTGGTGCGTTCAAGCAAACAAACAAAAAAATATATCTATAGATTATACAAAGTTAATTTCACTTTCATTCACATTATTAATTCCTATCTTTTGCTTCGATCGATTTAAACGATGAAAATAAACATCAGCATATCGACATGTAACTATAATACATACATCAATAATTATCATAATCAATGAACCATATCTCAAAACAAACACACAGATATGCTATACGCAAACAAACCTGTCTCAATTGCTGATACGAGCGTGTGATAAGGATAGAGTTGAAGACTGATTCGTCAGTTCCCCACTGGCCTTCACCAGCGCTGGCCAAGGCCTGAGCATCATCCTTTGCCGCACCTTCATCTACACCTTGGTTCTCATCACGATTGGCCATACAAAGAGACACGCAAAGCCTCTTGAAGTGACCAGATGTGTCCCCCTTCAGATCCGATTCTAAGCTCTTGCCGTACACTGAATAATTAAAAATAGAATGATATTTAAATTTGGAATTAGCATAGGTTAGATATAGAAATGTGCTAGTAGGGATACTAAATACTTCAAAAAACTACAATTGTCTATTGCTATTTGCTAAACATAGGTTTCCAAAGAGTAATTGTGCCTAGGTAGGAGTACCTAGATACAATTACTCTTTAGAAATACTTGTGACAATATTACGATGCTGCAATGTAAATATTGATTATGGGTACCTAACGTTGTAACTTTCCTAATATATTAAATAATTTTGAAACATTTTAACAATACCGGATGTAGTATGTGCTCCAATTAGTAAATAAAACAAATATCTGAAATGATTTTTTGAATGTTTTCCATAAGAACATTGATTAAACAGTATCCCTTCATCATACCATTAACAGTTCAATTAACAAAAGGCTCTACGAACCACGAATATTAATGAACTTGCATGCAAACACGGTCCGTGACCTCATCGTTTGTGGGTAATTGTCTACAGCTAGATGGCAATGATAATAAATACTAGAACTTTCTATTTTTTACCGATCAATACGCCACTAGAATAGTCTACTGGCTTTATCATATAATATTTTATTCATATACCTGGTTTGTACTGCATTGGATGAGTGTTTTGCAATCATGCATGTAATTTAAAAAAGTGCGGTTCAACATGAGATGAAAATATCATATAACACACATTTTACGATAAAATCAATAGTGCGTACTATCATTAATATTATTCAATGATTACAAAATGTTAATGAGGAAAATAAAAGTACAAACTTTTATGGAGCAATTTTGATAAACGTTTCGCATGAACGAGTTTCATACCAGCTATTGCGTGTTGAAAACCTATTTTAACTTTCAATGTGACCGATTAAATATAAACTTAAAAATTTATTTAAAAAGCTGCTAACATCAGTTTTTAACTTTACGGTAATGTTAGGTAAATCAAGATATTTCCTCAAAGTATTTGTGCCACATTCATCTACCTACGGACTTTATTTTAGCTACTCAAAACCTACGCCATGCAGATATGAACTAATCAGATACCTACCTACTCTCCTACCCAAGCGTTTAAAACATTTTCAGGTGTATCCGACTTATATTAATAATTGGAAGCTGTAAAGATATATATAGATCAAGATCCTACTAACGCATATATATTTAAATAAACCTATTTATTACTTTAAGTCATTAAAGAAAAGTCAGGAAACAACAGACAATAACATCAATTAACAGAACAAATTCAACACTTACGTTGTTCATAGAACGCAGAGATAGTGCGGATGCCATAGTTGGACAGCGTGCAGAGAATCTCAATGATGGCCTCTTCATCAGTACCGATTCCCGCTACGGCATCATGAAGTTCCTTGGCGTAGAAGTGTGGGAGGGGAGTCATCAGGGCTATGATGACATTCTCCAAGTTACCGCTCAACTCGCTCTTGAGTTCACTGATCAAGTCCTGGTTGAAAAGAAATTATTTAGATTAGGCATTGGTAACTATGTAATAACTTTTATGTAACAACTATATTAAAAGTAATGATCGGCGTGTTTTGTTGTGTAAAAATAGAATAAAATATATACATACATTGTCCTATCCTTCCTTCCTACTAATATTATAAATGCGACAGTTTGTAAGGATGTGTGTGTGTTTGTTACTTTTTCATGCAAAAACTACTGAACCGATTACAATGAAATCTGGTACGTAGATAGCTGGACATCTGGAATAACAAACATATAGGCAACTTTTATCCCGATATTTTCACGGGATACGGACGCGGGTGAAACCGTAACCGTAACTAGTAACCATATAAAATACATATAATTTATATAAATATTGGTGTGCTGAATATATAGTTTGGATAGATAATAACTTGTTCATAAAACAGTTAGTATACTTCCCTTCTGAAGAATTTAGTATTACACGCTTTTAAGTTGCTATCCTCCCTAGGACAAATACAATTTCCAAACTACAAGTGTATAAGGTATGTGCTAACTGTAAATGTTTCTACGTTTTGTTATTTCAGTGTAACGTTTAATTTAATATATTATGTGTATGATTTATTGAATCGGAATGTTCTTTCAACGTCATTCAAGCTGCCATGCATACGTTTATATTTGATCCACTTGATAGAGGACCTGCAGTTGACTCATGATTCCATAAATGTTAGTTTATCACGTAGGTATAAAGGACTTATTCATAAAAGTAAATATATTCATTATTTAGATAATTGTAAATTGCTTATTTTAAACATAAACGATAAACGATATTGCACGTTCCAGCATAGGCACATATTAATAAATAGTTACTGCATAGAATATATAGTTTGACAAACCGTAAACTCTTGATTTAACATCATTTATATAGCATGGTTTTCGCAAACATCCGATAAGATAAAGACGTGACATTAATCTGAGACGTATAATTCTGTTACAGTTTTCATAATTGTATGCATAATGAGAATATTATATTCTTAATCAAAGCACACTATATGAAATATTATATGATTAAAAGATTAATGAATCAGTGTTGAATGTCGTATCACGAACCTAATTACCAAGAATTTTCGTAAATGCAAGCTGAATAGCACGTTTCGAACAGGGTTATGATAATTATAGGAACACTAAGTAAGCCGTAAACGCTAATAAAAATAAACAGTATTAATGTACATTGTAAATGGAACAATCATTATATAAGCGATACATTTATTCATTCAATTTGTAAGATTGTAGAATTTCCGATCATGATGTGCATATAATGTCGTTAACATAGATACCTCAGATGGACAACGTATGTGAATATTAAATAATTCTCAATTCAATATACCTATATACAAATTGAATTATCACTTACAATCGGGAAATAATATAAATACCTACAAAACAATTGTTTGTCAATAGAGCGTAATTCATTTTCCGGTTCCATAAAAACTTGGGTTTAACTATATCAAGTATCCTTTACCTTGCCATAGTTGGTCTTGAAGGTCTCAGCGATTTCTAAACGCTGGACGATGCCACGGCGGCATAGCACATCGATGATTGCTTTCTCATCTGTGCCGAAGCCCTTCATGGCCTTGCGGAGGGTCTCCGCGTCCGCAGCGGGGTCGAAGGGATCCGCTGGGTACACCGTGGGGGTGCACTGGGGGAAAACACATAAATTACATTGTTGCCACATGACAAAAATAGGTATAAAATAGGTAGAAAATTTATAGGTGCACGAACGAGATATATGTGATTAAAGTAAAAAAAAACAAGAGAATTTAGCACACTTTTATTTTACTGCATGCAAATCAAGTATTTCAAACGAATAACTACATATTTGCAGTGCTGAATGCATGCATAAATATTTTGTAGATTTCAAGTTCGATTGTCGATCCGTCCGGAAAACATGCCAATGGATTACCATTTATAGGGTTATTAAACCCTTTTTATAATAAAGCTATCATATAAAATGCGCCTATAATATACATTCAAATAAAAGCGCAACCGTGAAAATTGGATGCAAATGTACACGAGAAGATTCAAATAATTCAAAGCTAGAGCCATTTTAGATTAGGAATAATTGAAAAAAAAAACATTGACATTGAATAACAAACTCAATCAAGTACTTAGTTTCAAGATTTCATTTACTGACCTTGAACTTTTCCTTGATATGCGTTGGGCATAATATATTTTAAAATTAAACGAATTATCATTTAGTTATAAACAGCTATAAATATACAAAATATCCAAACGACGAAATGTAGTGTAACTATGTTATTATTCCGAAAATTGACTAAAGTTTATAAAACATCATTTAATTGTCATCGGTAAATTTTCACAATTTTATCAAAATCCAATGGTAAGAGCCTATATTGAAGTCATGTAGATCGAAAAAACTAATACCATTAGTTAGTGGAACATCGCGTGACTTCATCAACTATTCGAATATTAAATTGTGATGCATATCTATATTGTGAAATATTACTACAAACTTTAATTAAGTTTGCATATAGAAGTTACTAATAAGTACATTATAAAAATATCAGGTTTAAACCAATAGGAACACGTCTAAATTTAAAAAAGTTCAAGAAATTAATTAATATATTTATTTATTGTAAACAAATTTAACTGTATGAAAATAAAAAGTAATGAATTTAAACAATGATTTGAAACGCAATATTATACCTAGCTATTATGTATATTACCGATTAGTAATAAACAATCTTATTAATATAAACGCGAAAGTATGTAAAATTGTATGGATGTTTGTTACTCTCATGAAAAAACTTTAGAACGGATTTTGATGATACTTAACAATAATGTAGCTTATGTACAGAATTACACAGCTATAATGTAACTAGTCTTGTCCGCAGGTTCGACCGCGGGTGAAAACACGCGGCACAACTAGTAACTAATAAGCCTCTAATTTGTATTAGGTAAAGAACGTAGGTATTTGGGCTACCTAGAGTCAGCAATAAGGTGCAGAGTATACTTGGGCTTTTTAAATACATTTTTACATACAATGTCATTAACCGGTTTATGCATTTTATCTTCTTCGTTTTTATCAGAACTCGTTATTCAAAATTATTGTTTATACTAATATTCAAAACAACTCCGCAGGTACACGTATGAACAACAACTAGCGACTGCCTAATAAAATTAGTAATACATCCGCGTACATTCTATGGTAAATTTTCCCACTAAATTTAACCTGTTTACCCATTAGTTCTGTTAATAAAACGCTTTCATAAGAACAACCTTGCCCCGAAAAGATGACATCATCTCTTGGGAATCGATACAGCTAAACGTAGACATAGTTCGAAAGGTAGGTGGAAATTTACCTTGTACGGGTAGTACTGTTGTCCGCTCATGTTGAAAGTCCTAAAACAAATAAAAACACGTAGAATTTCTTTTCATTTGAACACTTCAACGCTTCTGATCTAAAAATAAGTCCACTACAATCACACCAACCGGCTTTTTGCCGATTTGCAAACATGAACGCCGACTATACGTAATTTAGATTCTAAATACACAGTTACTTTAACAAATTATGCGTGGATTTTAGGCAATAAATTTAAATTGTGATAAATTAATAACTATTTACGGATTAATAATAAAATCATAATGATACGTACTTGTTTTTTCTTATTAGACGACACACCCAACCAAGCTACTTTGCGGCAAAATCCGAAATAAATACGTACGTATGGAACTCGGCGAGTCGGTGAGGTCGGTCGGTTCCGTGGCGTTTTTGTTCGCCCTCTCACTCACTATAGCCAATCGAAATAGTCAACCTTTGGTCGATGATATTCATTATACATATTGACGGCAACTTCAGTTAATAGTAACGTGCGACCCAAACACACAGTGACCTAATTTTTACAAAAAAGATCTTCAAGTACCACCTTGATTGATAATAATCATAATTTTATAACTATAATAAAAGTGTTTAAATGTAATAATGTTATGCATGTATTCTACTAATTTAAGAAAAAGCTCTGTTTAATTTGTGCATGCTGTGTTAACCTGTAATTATTTGTTACTTTTTCGCAAGAATATTTGTTATATTATTTATATTTAAAAAACACTGTAAACAAATGTTGGTTGACCAAATAAATAAATAAATAATAATAATTACACTTATGGATTTATGATTTGGGATTTCAGTAGCTTAAATTTTTTTATACACTAATATATAATTAAGTACACAAAAATAAATTTTAAAATTTTCATGAAAATGTTTTATCTTCAATCTTAATTAGATTAAGATGAATAAAGTTTGTTATACCAGTAAGTCTATATTATCAACTTTATATACACCATTCGCATCTTCTTGATCCATTTTCTTTTGTCTTCATTATTCACAAGACAATTAAATGAGATTCTTACATAAAAAAATTTACAAAATCGTGTGTCTTATATATCGGATAAACTGAAAAAATCCCTTTTCGATTTTTTTATAAAACCAAGTACCCAATACCATAACCAAGTATACCAAAGGTTGACGACACTAGGTCCACGTAATCTCAAAGCGATGATGTCACCGGCGTCGCCGCGGCCCGCGGATACGGGGCCGCTGCTTCTACATCAAAACTGCACTTCAGTTTCAATCAATATACATTTTTGCTAAAACATCACAATGGGAAACGATTATTTCATTGTTATAATTATTACGTACAAATATCTTTGCAAATGATTTGCAATATGTCAGTATACTGTACAATTTTGAAACTTCTACGTTAATGTCATTTTTTTATATCTTAACTAATCAGGCACAAATATTTCTATCTTAATGAAAGTGTACAAAATGATAAGTTCATTCACTTTTCAGCATCATGGTCAATGCATAATGTTACTCTGTAAAACTTCACCTAGGTAGGTACTAATGGTATCTATTCAATCGTAGGTACACACATACGAGAAGCTTAAATATTAATCGTTGATTTATTTATATAAAATTACCTTTTATATTTATTAACCGTTGGGTACGATAAATAATAAATGATATGTAGGTCCTAATCCGGGTCAAAACTCTGGATGATATATAAGAAATACTATATATAGGAAGTATTGTTCATAAATGGTATGTACGGACAAATTTAGTATGTATTTGTAAACATCTATAATTAAAACTTGCACTACTTTAACATGACTATCGTACGATTCCTTCGTCATCATCATTGATCTTAGTCAGAACTTAGATCATGTTTTGTGAATCATGCTACGTAAAACGATTAACTTTGTGACAAGTGTACATATAATATATACTCATTCCTCAGCGTAGTGTACGCTTGCTTACGTATATGTGTGACACAGAGATATTTAAATATTTTATAATTTGTAGCTAGTAGAAGTTAGATATTATTACTAAAAACGTGTGTATGACGTGTCTTTAAACTTTGAATTGTGGAACAATACTTTATATTAAATTATATATATTTTATCAACGTATCGGAAAAAACAAATGGCTTTTCAGAAAAAGCTTACTAATTACTTTACTTACTAATATAGAGTACCTTTGACGATCGTATAGTTTTGTTCCAATCGGTACTTGCCCTTTGCTTTTATTTACTACTCAAGGAATCCAAGTTTTTAGCAGTAAATTATAGTTATATAAATAAACAATAGTATATAGCAATTTTGAAGGAACCACTTTTATAAAACTAGGTAGCTCATCCATTTTTGGCTGCTTTCAATTTTTACTCTACTTTGTACATTATTGTTAAAATGTGATAGCTTTAGCAACGAATATAAATGTATAGACGTAAAGTACACGCCAATTATTATTAGTTACATCATACTATTAACTGTTAGTTAATATTTGTTTATACTATCCTCATAATAAATCTGTATAAATTTTTGTGGAGCCGAATAAATGTTTCTTTCTTTCTTTTCTTTGATATAAAAATCTACGTTGAAAATATTCCGACATTTTGTATAAAAAATAAATGTTAAAAGTATTAGGTAATAGGGTGGTTATAAGACTGAAATACTGCACCAGCAATTCGATGAAGTAAAAAACTCTGTACTTTAAATCCATTTATGTATATAAAAGCATAAGGTCACTCACTCACTCATCACAAAATCTCAAAAACGGCTGAACGTATAACGGTGAAATTTGGTAGGAAGTTAGTTTGTAGTTAGTAGACGCGTACTAAGTACGGGTTTTGAAATTTTTTGTGCTTATTGCGTACGCAGTAATGTGGTTCATTTCCATGTCAATTTAGTTTGACCACGCGCGCGAAGCTGCGGCCAACATCTAGTAAAATATAATGCAAAAATAAGAATGTTCTGCTTTAATAAATAAATACGTATTATTACATTAAAATACACTCCTCTACCCAATTTGTTACTTCTTTTACACAACTTATGAATCTTCTTCTGGGGAAAATTAATATCTCACTGTGAGTGTAGTAAAATAAAAGAAACAAACTTGTAAAAAACTGATTTATTACAGTAATACATTTAATTGGAAATACAATGATGGCGTGACATCGCTCTCGTTACGATATTAATAGCTCCAATATACATAAATAACATTCTATTTATAATTGTTTTAGTCTTCAAGGAAGAAGTATTGACCCGCACGCTTTTGTTCAATATCCTGCAATACAAAAAATTAAAAACATTAGTTTTTTAAATAAAAAAAACAAAACCATTCAATATTTTTAAATCTATATCTCCGATAATGATGAGGTTGTATTAATATCAAAAGATAATGACGAGATATTCCAAAATAAAAATTTAAGTTCAATGAACTTTCAATGTTTTTGCAGTCATAATATTTTAAGATAACACACAAGATGAGGCTATTCAGGTGGATGTAACCTGGTTGACATTTTAAATTTCCTGTCCTTTCCAAAAATTTTCCTTTAGAAATATTAAGCATTATAACTGAATGTTTCTACTACAAAGGTTCCGTATTATGTACAAGAAATAAAAAAACTTGCCTTAACAGAAGAATGCTTATTGATCCTAGGTCGGAAATTGTTTGGATCTCTCCTGAATGTGATACCCAGTAGTTCCAAGAACCTATTCATTCCATTCAACAATGACTGTGGAGCGTTGGCCGTAGCGTGTGCTGAGGGAGTACCCTCAAACACAATAACTCTATCCGCCAGGTACGTAGCCATTATGAAATCGTGCTCAACAACAAATCCAGTCCGTTTTGCATGAAGAATAAATCTGTGAAATCAAGTAATTACTTTAATGTTTAATGATTGGTTAAATGCTTCTAAGGTATACTTTAAAATATTTTACAAGTTTCATATTGGTCATGTGGACGATATAGATTATCATGCAAGAACAGACAAGAAATTTAATTAAGTTAACTTAGTCAAAATATTCAAGTATTAGCTTAATTTAATAAGTTAGCACAAGTAATAACAAAATTTTTTGTAATATTAATTATTATTGGGCACAAAAAAGTCAGCAATGTATTAATTTTAAAATCGTACCGTTTAATGACTTTAGCTGCGACTAAACGTTGTTCAGAGTCCAGGTAGGCTGAGGGTTCATCGATAAGGTATACTTCAGCAGGTTTACCGAGGCAAAGCACTAATGCTACACGTTGCAACTCACCACCAGATAAGTTCTGAACCTCTTGGTCCATAATTTCTTCTATTTTCATTGGTTTCATAACATCAGTTATAAACTGGAGAATAAAAAAAAGATACTGTGATATTGTGACTTTTATTAAAATGCAATTATATAAGAATAATCAACATATGCTTATTTATTTGTTACATAAGCATTATGTTCACTACACATGGACATTTGAGATTTATCACAAAACTGGCCAAGTCATCAACTGTATTATAAAGTATAATTATTCTAAATACACAATGTAGGCTCATATTACCTGAGGATGAGTGTAAGCATCCCTAATTTTTTCATGCAGCAAATTCCGCACCATTCCCTGTGACTTGGGAGAAATCTTCTGTGGCTTGTAACTAATATGCAGTTGTGGCAGCGAATTGGCACCTTTATAAATAAAACAGTGTATTTTTAAATTTTTAGTTTTATAGCATTAAAATGCTTTATAAATGAGAAATTTTTGAAAGAATAGTAAAAACAGTGTATTTAAACTTATTTTCAAATACTTATTGGACCAAACCTTGACATTGACTTGGCTTTGTTTTTCCAAAAAATTTACATATGTTTGAGGTTTACTTGTCCCAAAGGAACTTATGTATAAGTTGCTTTGGGACAAGAGACAGTTCAACAGTTTAATTTTAATATTGCCATGTTAATTGCACATTTATCAACACTTATAGCAAAGACCTGGCTCAAATTACTATGAGATTTTGAGAATGTTTTATTTTTTGTAACTTTAAACAAATTCATTCATACTAATCTTAAAATTTTCCAAAGAATATTTATAAAATTTTACATCAAAAGCAAATTAACCTAGCAAGAAACTACTAATATTATTTTAATTTGAATCCTGATTCCCTGAAAAAATATACTGAAGAGCCATTTGTTTCAAAAGTAAAAAAAAAATTCATGACTAATCTCTAAGTAGGTCAGTTTCAAAATGAATAATTTACATATACAAAATACATAAATAAACAATACTGGATGCCATCATTTAAATAATAAGAGTTTTCTCAAAGTATCTAAGGAACTATCAAATAAAAAAAAACAATGTTGAATCTATTTGTTTTACCTTCATTAGGCATGGATGCTTCCGCATGTTTTAAACATTTTTGAAACACCGGATGAAAAAATAGATCGAATATCTCCGTTCGAGCCATTGTAAACGTTTTAAAATACGTTAAAATACATTAAATAACTTAAAATATACCTAAGCACAAAAAAACACTATAACCTAGTTATTTTAGATAAAATACATTAATTAATCGTAACATCGTATAGTTATTTTGTTTTAATACTTGTAACGGAAACAATATTAAATTCAGCTGAGTAAGCTTTTATTATCTAAAATAAATGATAGATTTTCGCAACTATCACAAACGTTTGACAAATTTCACTTATCTTGACATGACATTTGAAAGAATATTGCCAGTAACATATACCGTGATCGGATACTCGTAATGGTATATATTCCGGTCACTCTAGCCATAGATACACAAGTACGATTTGAACATGGCAACAATTCTTATTTAAAAAAATTATTTGAGTACATAAAAATATCATATTAGTCGGCTAGTTTAAATTCATTTAAATATGTGTATTATCCGGAATTATATACAATTAATTAACATGATACCGGTGCTCAAGTATGAACTCACTAGATGTCAATGTGTGAAAACATTATCAAGTAGGGTTAGGTTAGGGTAGGCAGGATTTTTTCATTATTAATTAAATTTATATGTACTAAACACAGGATTTTTTTTCATATTTACGCCTTGAGCCTTTAACCAACAAAATTGGAGGGGTACAATATGTTAAAAATTATAATTTCTTAACTGTTTGTAACTAAGGAGTTCTTATTATTATAACTATAAAGAAAAACTTGTTGTATCAATATAAAAAATATTGCTTACCTTCATCAGGTTCAAGGTTTCCAGCCAACATCCTAATAAAGGTTGTTTTGCCAGTACCATTTTCGCCAAGCAGTACTAGAATCTCAGAGTCAGAGAATTCACCTTGCATAACACGCAAAAAGAAATCACCCATTTTCTTTGTCATCTCTGGGTATTCATAATGGTTCATGCGTTTTATCTGTTAACATAAAATCATAAATAAGATTTTTTATTGAGTAACAATACATTGATTCATCAAAAAACAGTCACCATAATTGCTTGCTGTTAATGTGTGCTAAAAGCCTTTCACACAAGACTTATCTAGTATTATTAAATTACTTATAAATCACAAAAAAATAACCATTTCATAGAAAACATTCATTAGATTCTTATTTTACCTCTTCTTCTGTAGCAGACTCAGCAACTTTAAATACCAGGGATTCAGTTCTGAATCTCATATTCTCAGTGGGAACAAAACCATCAAGGAAAATATTAATACCTGAAAATAATATTATATGAAAATATTACTTATCAGTTGACAGTTGATTGCTATATCATGTATTTATATTGTATGTACATCTTACCTTCTCTAACTGAAAATGGCATAGTAACTACACCGTAAGCACCAGGCACACCGTACAAACAACAGATAAAATCCGACAAATAATCTAACACAGACAAGTCATGCTCCACAACTATGATGAACCTAAAAAAAAAACAAAAAATTTAGTTTTTACTCATACAAATTATCTTAAAATAGTAGACAGTTTCAAGGGTCAGAAAATTTGGGAAAAATAAACTTAATTATATTGATAAAGTAACACACAACATATGTACTTTAATAAGTTTATATTCCACCAATAAATATTCATACTCACTTATCAGGATGTATCAATGATCGAATAGTACGAGCAGCATTCAAACGCTGCTTAACATCCAAGTAGGAGGAAGGTTCATCGAACATGAAAATGTCGCCATTTTGTATGCAGACCATTGCACAAGCAAAACGCTGCAGCTCTCCTCCAGAAAGTGCGGCGATCTCACGATCACGAATATGCGACAAATCTATGAATAAGTAAATTAGTATTAAATTTAAGTCTCTCATATACTGAACATTTATACATGAGTTGGGCCTTAAATTGTATCATTTTATTGAAACCAACAATCAAGACGACAGATACTTTTGGAAAAAAAAATGAATAAAAATCTCTTTTGTACTTTGTAAAATTAAAGGTAAGAAAGTTCTTATCTTTAAATTATTAAATTACTGTTATACCAAGCATTTTGCAAATTTCAGGCTGATTCTTCCTTTCATCTTTCTTGTCCAGTAGTTGTCCAACAGTTCCTTTCACAGCCTTAGGAATTTGGTCCACATATTGAGGTTTAATCAGGGCTTTAAGATCATCTTCCAGGATCTTAGTAAAGTAATTCTGCAGTTCAGATCCACGGAAATGAGAGAGGATTTCTTGCCAGTCTGGAGGATCCTAGAAAGCAAATAAAATATAGTACATAATATTGCAATGTTTAATTTGAAACAAGTTTTTTTTAAGCAAATCACAAAATCCTATAAACAGAACAAGTACACTTGGATTTATTAGTACCTAATGAAAGTGTGGTCACTATATATAGGACAATTTGAAATTTTCCATTATGCAGCATATTTTTGATAAACTCACAAGCATAAATTACTTATTAGTTTTAGTGTCATTTTACATACCCAAATCAAGCAATGAACTATACTCATGTATAGCAAAATATATATGTAAAGAACATACATACCATATATCTACCCAAATTGGGTTTTTGTTTGCCGGCAAGAATCTTCAGGGCAGTAGATTTTCCGATACCATTCTGACCGACAAGACCCAATACTTCACCGGGCCGAGGAATTGGTAACCGATGAAGCTTAAATGAGTTCTTTGAATACCGATGCGTGGTATGCTTTTCCAAGTTGGATGGAATATTGATAATGGTTATAGCATCAAATGGACATTTCTGAAACAAAATAAATAACAACTACTTATATTTGAATTACAATTTCATACTTAATATACATAAAAGCACTACAACTTTAAAAGTATTACAAATATATATTACAATAGTTTGAACATACCTTGACACAAATACCACAACCGATGCACAACTCCTCTGATATAGTGCATATTTTATCATTGGGAGTTACTTCAATACAGAGCTTACCCATACGCACCACAGGGCAACTCTTTTTACATTCTTGCCTACATCTCTTTGGCTTGCATCTATCGGCATTTACGATTGCAATACGGGTAAGTTTGTCGGTCTCTTCATGCCCTTTTTTTCGTGACATAACTGCCGGATAAATAGAACTAATTAAAGCACACTATCACACAAATATTATTGTCAGTAAGGTCAACACTTTTCCTAAATATGTGGCAAATTATAGCACTATAAAGTAACCTATAAAACATCATATGGAAAAGTCTAAAAATGATAAAATTGAATCAGTATCTCAATTGTTCTATTATATATATTACTCATAAATCTTTTGTTCATGTAATTAATAGTAAAAATTAATAAGATACCTAATTAAGAAAGGCGAACGTTGGACAACTTTTGCCTACGTTCGCGTGTCCTAATAATTCGAAATGTCAAAAGGATCAGTCATGTTCATGAAGTTGGGGACAAGAGGTTTCAATCGTTATCTGTCAAAGTAATATGTAAATAGACCTTTAATGTTACAATTTCTTTGCCAGTTGATGTGTATGTAGGGTAATAAATGAAAATGAATGCGTTGTTTATACTATTTTTTATATTTGTATAAATTAGATACAAGAGTGCATAAACATTAAAAAAAATTATAACACAACTCTCTCATTCTTACATAGTCTAATAAAAAGAACATGTAACATGTCCATATTTCTTTACCCATGTATGTATGTGGTGCTTATAAGTGGTGTTCGTAATCGTTATTTTCAAAGGGTACTGTATTAATAATGTTATATTGCTATAAGAAAAAAAGTTTACAACAACTGCCACTCCACAGAGTAAGTAATAAGTGAGTTGTGAGTCGTGACACTCCACCGTTCTTAATCTGTGACTCGACCACAACTTTCTCCAGCACGTTCAGCTTATTATTACTGTAGAGTGTAGGTACTCCGTACTCTTTGCACCAGTACTTGACTTAGTTAGTACTAATCTACTAGGTAGTGAGTGCCTATTTCATACTGAATCTGTGGGCACTTTGTAATACTTTATGCTTAGGTCATAGATTATACACTTAAATATTTATGTTGTAAGTACTCTGTTTGCCGGGTTCCCGGGTTGTTTAAAATGTATAAAAAATATTTATATTAATAATTCAATATTGCCTATGTGGCATGTACTGTTTGAATAAAATTTGTTTCTTTGTTTGTGTCCCAGAATTAATGTTATTGAGAGTGACTTACAAAGTATATTTATGTATTATATTAAAATTAGTACTTCACAAAATAATTTACAATTTTGCAACGTAATATGTTAAGTGAAAACTAAACTTTTATTTATTAAAATTTGCAAATCCTATCAGGTAAAAGAAAAGTCAAGTTCTAATCGGGGATCAGCAAGGTAGAAAATAAGTTTACCTCAAGATTACAATTGCCAGAGTATTATAACATCTGTTCCAAGGCAATGGAAAAGTCAGGTATTCATTTCTTTTATATATTACAACCAGATAGTTTAATAAGCCATTATAGTAAGAACTTCTTTTGCATAAAAACATAAACAAAGTTTACATGACACATATATCAGTGGATACTCGTGATTCTGTGGATCTAAATTTTAAAGACTTGCCTAGGTAAGCAGTTATATGTTGTAGATCCAAATCATTTGTCTAGCTGTTTCATTAAATTGCTTGATATCATTATGGCAGTAAATTAAATAAACATGCCCTTTTATTGAATAGCCTAGGCTATTAATGAATATGTGAATTTTTTTTTATATAAACTTTAAATTTTTCTATAAATTTTATTTAAATTTGTTGCAGGTTCTCTAGAAGTATGCATTGATAGCTTAGAATCTGCAGTAAATGCAATTAATGGTGGGGCATCAGAGTTAGAAGTATGCAGTTCATTGGCAGAAGGAGGCCTTACGCCATCACCTGGTCTTGTAGTGGAAATATTAAATATTGTAAGTGATGTTTAATATGTTTAAAGGATGTTTGAATAATTAAATAAATAAAAAATTGTTTTTGAAAACTGCAATCATTGAGGAGCTCTTAAATAAAGTATTAAAAATACAAAAAATCTGGCATATTCTGACTTAATATATAGACATAATAGAAACAATTATTTCTATAGGTGTTATTCGGAATGTGCTAAATAACTGAAAAGAATCAGCAAAACTGTTTAGTAGTAACAAACATACATATAAACTTGCATATTTATTGTATTAGTATGATGTTTGGGGATGTATAAATTTAAGTTTTATGAAGTAATATAAAAATCTATTTCAATTATCGATTTTATTTACCTGCAAGATAAATAGCCAGCATGCCCACCTGGACTAATATTAAGGACTAATATGGATGGAATTTATTAAAAACTAGCAAACCCGGCGAACTCCGTTTCGCCACCAGATGGCTTCGTTTTTCCCGCTTTTGTGTTGAAATTTTTCCTGAATTTTCTTTGCTATAAACCTCACGGAGCCCGCGAGCTTTCCAACGAATGCAAAACCGTGGAAATCGGTTCATGCGTTCTGGAGTTATAGCGTCAGGAAGGAAAACCCGACTTATTTTTATATAGTAGATTAGTCTTTTTAATGAAGAAGTTAATGTATTGCCATTATAAACTATTAATGCTATGTTGATAACCGTTTATGTAGTGCAGATTTCTATTTATTACAGGTGAAGAAGATAGATCGGAGATCAAAGAAAAAATGCGAAGAAACAATAGATGTCGAAAATGTTGGTATCTGTTAATTTTGTTTTCAGACAGATATTTTTTAAATGGCCTTCTCGTGTGACTAAATAAATAGTTTACTTTTTACTTCAGAGATATGGCATTAGAAAAATTTAATTAATCACTTCAATTGTATTGTGTTTGTGATCGAATTAATTTTTACTGGGCGAACTGATTTCGATGATTCTTTTTTATTTCAAAGCTGATGCTTCCCATGTGGTCCCATTTATTTGGACTTGTTCCATAACTATTCTGTTTTTTTTTGTTTGAAACATTTTAATTGGTTAATTGGACAGAGAAATACTTCTATACATATTGTTCAATATCCAACTTTATAAGATGTAACATTAAAGTTATACATATTTATATTAAATGCAGGCTGATTATTACAGGTTCCAAAGGTTAATATCATGATCCGATGTAGAGGCGGATCCGATTTTAACTATTCAGCACCAGAAATGGACACAATGCTAGCCGATGTACGCCATTACAAAACAATGGGCGTAGATAGTTTCGTCTTTGGTGCTTTGAATGGAACGCGAGGAATAGACAAGGAACAATGTTCTAGAATAATTGCAGAAGCACATCCAATACCGGTTACATTCCATAGAGCATTTGATCTATGTTTTGATCCAAATGTTGCCATGAAAGAAATAATAGAACTGGGATTTAAACGGCTTTTAACTAGTGGGCAGAGACAATCGGCGGGAGATGAAGATGCGATACAGTTAATAAATAATTTACAGCAAAGATATGGCCGTGAAATAGAAATTATGCCTGGCTCTGGCGTGACCATAGTTAATGTGAAAAAATTTAAAGATATGGGTTGCAAATTCTTTCATAGTTCTTGTAAGGTTGTGAAGAAAGTTGATGATTTTGAGAATGATCTGGGAATGGGTGTGGGTAAAATTTATGTTTCTGGTGAAGATATTGTTCGATCTATGGTACAGATTCTCAGTTGAATCTATATAAATATTATTAAGTGATAAAATAGAATTCATCAATATATTTATCAACGTTGTTTATATCTTTTATCGTCAGAGACTGTATATTTATGTAAAGTATGTATGTGCAGTAAAGAGCTTAATTTTGAAATAATGTTTTTTATTTTCTTCATTTAATTTTCAATACATAGAATATAATAAGTTCATTTAAAATATAGAAGAAAAAAGACTCCTTTTATTTTAGAGTACTAAGATAGAGCGTCTTTTATAAATTTGTCCTGATTTTGATTAATTATGCAATGGAATATGTAGACGTAATATATAAATTATAACCAGTGGTACTTGTAATTCATCAGTCGTATCGTTAGGTAATTATAGAAACTGCCTTATTGAATTAATCAAAACCTATAATATAACATGAAAAACTAATCTGTAACCCGCAGCGTCACTCGCGTGGTACCCGGATAAAAAGCTATTGCTTGTCTATGTGCTAATTCAGACTATAATTATCTCTGTACCAAATTGCATACATCTGTATGTTTATGTATCGTATCTACGATAAGCTGTTTTCGCGTGAAAGCGTATCCAACATCCATCCATCCATACTTAGAAACTATCATATTTTTAATATCAGTAGGATTATAGATACGAGTATTAAGATTAAGATAATAAGTACTCGTATTTTATTATATCTTGACCTGTTTCTTTGGAATAGATTTGAAAATTCTATGGACCTAAAAACTTTGTTGCTAGAAGGATAAATAAGCCATTTTGTTCTCTTCAAATAGGTGAAAGAAAGAAGGCACTTCTAATAAATTTCTTTATTCAGTGACATTACATTAAGTATATCATAAACTATTTCTAAGGTACAAAATAAGGCTATATGTGAAGGTGAGGAGGCTTACTTTAAGGCAGTTCTCGCTTACCGTGTTGTGCACGTACTTATTATCTAATATGTACAGTTAATTCTTAATGATATAATATTATACCTAAATATATAATTACGTTGGTAAAATTACCAGAGATATATAAATAAGTAAAGCGTTTCATTTCAATTTACAAGCATGGACCTAGGAAAGTAGAAAAATGTTGTCTAGTCTTTAAGATCCATTGTATTATCGCAGGGTATTAACTATATTTCAGTAGAGTCCTATATATAAGCACAGTTTCAGTTTCATATAGCGAACTTAAACCTCGAAAGGAAAGCGTTGAGGAGAAAGTTTCCTTTAAAGTTTTTTTTTGTTTATTAAGTAATCATTAAGCAAAAATGCCAACAAATATATAATTTACATTTATAAATATTAATAATAAATAATAATAATTTATGGAGGATTTACTTTTATCCACATAATTAAACTTATACAAAATTTGTGCAAGCGGTCAATACAATATTAAAATCACTTTAAATTACACGATTGCACATAAAAACAATTTTTTGACATAATATGCGAACGAACACTTCCTAATTAATAAAATTTGAATATTATAAAATAACATTATCTATACAATAACAGAATGCCTGTTTGTTTTTTTATCTGGCGCGTAAGGTTCTAACTTGGCCGGTTCTGTGTTTAAAGCGCTATAGTCTACTGGAAATGGCGGTTGAGGGAGGGAGTCTTTTGGAGGCACTAGTAACCATTGTCCAGGTCCATTTGGATTCTTTCCCATCAGCCAGTTGATGTAACAGTGCACGAACGTACCGTAATCTAAGATTAAGTACGTATTCTGAAAAAAAAAAAAGATATATATCACTATCGTCTACATGAAATTTAGTACAGAAATAGATTAATTATAATAATCTATATCTAAACTATAGTCTAGTTAGTGCGTAAATTAGGGGCTGATAAAAGCAATTTAAGAGGCGTAATCAATCGTACAGTCTCATCAAATTTAAATGGAAAAATACTAGCAATTAAATTTTGCGTAAAAAATGTTTGAAAATATGTGCAGGTAAATAATTTAATATTGAAATAGAGTTGAACAATTTATCAGAAGGCGTAAAAAAATAAATTGTATCTTACGTTATTTATCAACTAGTTTTTCGTTTCGGCTTCGCCCGAGGTACATATATAGTCTATGACCTATGTCATTTAATGAAGTTGCAGCTTTCTAATGGTAAAATAGTTTTTGAAATCGGTCCAGAAAAGTTTGGTGTGAAAACATAACAAACATACTTACATACGAATGTTTCCTATTTATAATATTAGTATAGATTTAATACTATCTATATAGTATTACAACTTACGCTCGTCATCCGATCATACGCTGTGTCAATGATTTCATCAACTCTGGTCGCCGGCAGACCAATTACGGAACGATAGAATGATGCTAGAGCGTCTTTTGTTATTTCACCAACGCCTGGAATAGAAAAAGTAACAATTCATAAATACTAGTAAAGTATTATGTTATCAGTGCTATTCTAATGAATATAATACGAATACGAATTTCTGTTGTGCAGTGCTAGTTTCATTTTATCGACATCCAAAATTCCTTCAATATTAGGTATTGTTTTATTATAACGAATTTTTGTTGATATTTTATTTAATATCTACACTTTACTGCTGTATATGTGATATTATTTTTGAATGGAATTGCATCCGGCATAGTAGTGCGTAAAATATTTTACTCAAAAGCCGAATGAAAATGAAATAATAACTTCGTTATTAGCTGTTTTATTATTATTTTTATTACCTTGAAACGCGATACGCTTTTTTGGATTAAGGTCTTAGGTATGTATTTATGTAAGTAATATGTAGATACCTACAAATTATTTTCAATTACACTCGAAAGCAAAACATTTAAACGTATAGCAATTCATGTCAATTAACCTAAGCTTTGTAAGTTTTAACTAGTATTATCCGATAATGTAGCCTTTAACCTATTTTTCTTTTAGCTCAGCTATGCATGACGTTAAATCTGAAGTTCAAATTAACCGTATTTAAAAAAAAATAATAATATATTACTTGTTGAATTTCATACATTCTGTTTGTTCCACCTGCATTTAGGTGCTTTAAATAAAAGTTTTAAAATTGAATACAATTTTACTACACCCAAATCTCACATCCACTTGGCTGTGCATCGTATGTTTTATATTTTATTTTGTGAATGGCCGCCGTCGGATTTAAACTTGGAACAAAGAGGCTGAGAGAATATAATAAGAATAAGAAGAAATAGGAACTCGTATGCAACGAAGTAGAATTTTGGCTAACATTTTCAATTCAATTGCCAAGTTTGAAATCCGTTGATGTATGAGTAGGGACGTGGTTTTAAATGGAAATCTTTTTTTTATATTATTTAAGACCATTTGTTGTATAACATATACAACACGCCAATAATTATAAAAATATAATTACATATTGTTGCTAATTTCTACTGTAGTGGTTTTAAGATTCTTAAACCCAACTCAGGTTTGACCCGGGACAAAAAAAAAACACATGTAAAATATGTAATATTTTAATACAGGAATAAGTCCAAATCGGTCAGTACTTTTTGAGTTTATAAAGACAAGATAAGGTTTTTACATTATTACTACCCATTGTAATTATTTACTTCGTAAAAAACAACTTTCAGCGAAACTTCAATATTATTTAACATCATAAATATTTTAAATTATAATAAGTACATACTTTAATTATAGCGAAAGGCCATTAGATTCGTTAGTGTAGGTACACGTTGTTAATTGTCCATCAATTCTCTGAACGATCGTTGGATCTCTTAGGCTGAATGATTTTTATCTATGTAGGTAATTTGAATTTTATTCTAAACGCATAAAGATTGTTTTCGTACGGCTTCACGGTCGTAATTATCGTGATTCAGTGCCTAAGGCCAACCGAAGGTACGGTTACGTCAAATTAATCTTATCCATCGGTTATTTCATCAAGATCTTTTTGTCGATATTTCGTACAATAAGTACCTACTCCCATTTAAATATAGTAAGGTAATTCGCTAATCGTTTTACATTGAATATTTTTAATGATAAATCTATTTCATAGGTGCTCAAAGTACTATTTCTATTTAAGTCGTTACCATTTTATTCATAGAAATGTTGTAGGTTTTCATAGATAGAATAATTCTAAAAATAGGTTAAGTACTAATCATTACAAAAAACTTTCAAATTTTGCAACCGATTATATGTACCTCTGATATAAAATTAGCGTAAAAATTTACCTGCTCTATCAACAACATGGAACAAAATCTTGCAAAAATATTGCAGATAGAGTGGGAGATCAGCGAATTTGTTTAATTCGCTGAGCAGTAGCGCCCACCTTGCGAGCCAGCCTTCTAAAGTTGTTCGCCCTGGCAACCCTCCAGCTTCCGGACCGCAAACCCGTCTGTAGTATGGCAACTCTGCCCACCTGGTGTCAGCAAATGTTATATTAATATTATAAATATAATTTTAGAAACGCCCTTATATATAAATATATTTGACTCGAAAGAAGAGGCAGACTAAGATAAATAATAGCCATTTTTTACTAGACAGTGAAACCTAGTTTAGTGCTAACCTCTTGAATTCATTGAACATTCTTGAATATGTTGAGAGACAACTATGGGGATTACGTAAAAAATAAAAATAATTAAAGCCGTTTCATAATCAAATAAATTTTACAGATAGTTGGGAGCTAATAAAACCGCATTTTTTTTTTGAATATTGTTACGCCCAATAGCGATATCATAATAAAACCACTCAACTCCATTTAAGATTAATCGATCAAGCCTACTACCTAATACTGGCAATGAACTCACCACTCATAAAAACATGCCTACTAAATCCTTCTCGCAAAATCGTGTAAAAATGTCTGTTTTAAATTCATATGTAAGAACGATTTTGTTTCAGGGCTTTACGCTTACGAGAATATAAATGAACAAGTATTTTTAAAAAATTAAACTTCCGAGAAAGCTTAATCCAACGAAAGGTTTAAAGGCAGCTTGGTGTCACGTATATTTTTTACTCTCCATTTAGCGGGAAATGTGTAATTTACCTTCCAATCACGTACAACCACCCCAGTTTTGACATAGATTCAACAACAAAACTTCTAACCAGTACACCAAACGAATCTGTCACATGAATGTATCAGTTGATAATGATATACGCTTTTTACACCAGATATATGAGGATTAAATTATGAACTTGCAATTCAATTATAGGGCTAACGGAAATCATTATTTTATAAAGCAAATGCGGTTCGGTTAAGTTCCGGGTTGTCAGTTAAAATGATATTTTTAAAACAAAAATAATAAAAGTTAAGCAAAGACAATCTGCAAAAAATGCAGACGGAGATAACTACTGTTAGTTGTGTTTCACACTGGTCACTAATGAGGATAAGATTCTTACTATAATTTTTAACGAAGGCAGAAGCGAAAGTATCCCCTTAGCAACAGTAACATACAATGAATTACGCAGTGTATATGTTTAGCTAGATTAAACCTATGGACTCACTTGGTGGGCAACGGATTGAGGAAATGTTCGATAAACTCCCTCTTCACCTCCAAAAGAATATGAAACTCGGACGAGTTAGGCGACCAGTCGGCGAAGTGCGCCAGCTTCTGTAAATTACATTTAATTGTTCCTATTTCTTTGCTGCACAATAAAGCTTTTATTTCAACTTTGCAAAGTTTAAGTCACTTTTATTTATGATGGTACTAGAGTCGTTTGAAGATTTTCGTCCCAGAACTTGTGAATTCTGAAATCTATTAATGTAATTGCTAAGTCATTTTACTGGCATAGAAATAAATATAAATAGCTTTCTGATGTTTGTTGAATTTTGAGAACGTAATGAATTTTAATGTAAGGGAATTTGGGTTAATATTTAAATTCTAATTGAAACATTTAATTAATTATATACATTTCTTTTTTTATAAAACCTATGAATTAACAATACTCTAGTAGAATATAACCTCAAAAAACCCATCAAAATCTTGATCACAGATGACGTCATCGCGGTCGTGATCCAAAAGCTCGGTGAAAAACAATGTCATTTTATCAGTCTGCACTGGGCTCAGCTGCGCCAAGGGTTGCTCTTCTTCTAAATCTAAGCATTCTAAGTCTTCGCTGCACCGGTTCACCCATGTGGCTGTTAAAAGGAAATTAATTGTTTGATACAAAATTTTGTTTTGATATTTCGTATTAATTAATACATAGATATCAAATTATATAAATCCTGGTGGATAATTTGATATCTATTTACGCTTATAATGATTGATGTTTGGACAGTAATCGATAGTTATAGATCTTTTATATTAACACTAGCGGTCCGTCCCGGATTCGATCGTGGTACACAAGAATTCAAATCGGACCAGTAGTTCCTGAGATTAGTGCGTGCAAACAAACAAACAAACAAACAAAACTCTTCAGCTTTATAATATTAGTATAGATTACGTCAGCTGCTTATCAAGAAGCATCCCATTGCATTGGCTAAACTGTAATGATAGGAATGGTATAATGTATAAATTAATAAAAAAATGAATGGATTACGTCTTCAACATTAATCGATTATTTGTTAATCTATCTATCGATTAGGCGATGGTTGTGGTATCACGAACTTATACTATATTTTTATAAATAACGTGTTTAATCGATAGGTAAGATACCTATAGAATAATAATAATGGATATATTGATTTATTCATCCAAACTAAAAATTATGTAATTGTTTCCTTACGTGCAATTTTTTACGTTGAATTAAAAAGCACCTACATCCGTTATTTTACATCATTATACGGTTCGCGTGTCCCATATCACTGCCGTTTGACGTCTGTGACTTAGGTACCTACTCTAATTACATTACCCCAGTGAAATACACGCTAACAACACAATCACGGCTGAAATTGTAAGTACCTACTCGGGTATATTAGGTTTAGCGTTTGATATACAATTTTGTTATCATTTGTAGAGTATTTTTTATCTAACATAGGTTTAGTATGTTATTCTTATATAGAAGAATTATTAGCACTATATATATATTCAATTTTTTTTTTCAAAAAAATCTAACGAGATTCCTATTCTTTATAAATTCCTCAGAGATGTAACGATTCACACAGGGTAGAGGATAAGGGTTAATGGGCTTCTATATTCAAAATTACAACAATGACTACAGTTTGTAAACTTCCATCAGCTCCTCCAGTTTTTAGTTAATGTTAATAAAAAGTTTTGTTTGCAATAAAGTTCGCCTGCTGAAATGCATGTGTTGGCACGAGGTAAAACTATGTTATTTAAATATTTTTAGCTGACTTTTATTTTAAAATTGAATTTAAATTATGGGTATTAATACATACACAAATACGACAATTTTTACATATACATAGCTTCTCGGAACGTAAACTTCATTTAAGTAATCTATACACCATACTGTATCTTAAATAAAGGTATATTTGATATTTATATGTGCTGGTGGTTCATCACAGACGAGTTCTTTGAATGAATGCCACTCATAATTTTCTTATCTCATCACTAATTAAGCATATTTGTAACTTGATAAGAAAAAATATATAATAACCATAATTATTTGCTTTAAACGTTTTAAACTAAGGGTAAATATTATTAAGCCTATTATAATTTATTGAATAAATGATAAGGCAATGATACAATAACTGTTGTGGGTATACATATAATGGCTTGAGGATTTGATGGAATCAGATACCTAATATAATTTTTGTACATTCATCGTAAAACATCTTCAAGCGACCTTTATTTACAAAGACCGTGATAAAAAACACAATACACATTGATTAATTTGATTTTAAAACTGTGTGGCTTTAAAGTCTAAAAGAAACTAGCAAATTGATGTGTACGCAAACGAGCAGCGTGCTTCAAAGAAAAACAAGATATACAAAGCGTCGTAACAGTTTAGTATTACAAAGGCTTGCAGGCTACATCTGAAATGGTACGTGTTATACGATCTCGTAAACGTGCATTGCCGTAAATCTCACCATTCGGACAGAGGTTTTCAATAAAGTTCATGAGTGCTTTTGTACCGGTGTGTTTGATACGTGATCTATCTTCATATTTTCGACGTTTTGTCGAAACATCCATTATTTCTGATACATATAGCGAATGTAGATTGTAATAAACTAGTTTCATTTATTCATTATTTGTACCATCATAATTCTAGAACTTGGTATCTATCGTATAAGTACACTATAATCTGTGATATAATTATGGGCGATTGCAGATGTTACAAGTAAATAGATTTGTGAACCCGTGTTTACATAAAAATTAAAAATAAAAAAAAAATGATAGAAGAATTGTCATTTCATACACACGTACCTAAAGCAATCATCATTTCCCATTTGTTGATCAAGACCTTATAAAACCAGGACAATTATTCATAATAGTTCTATTTCATCGTTACGAATTAAAGGCTAACCTAGATAAGTTTCAGTAAACAGTGGTAGCTCGATTAATATTTCATGAACGGAATACAAACGAATCAAACGCTAGTTCGGCTCGAATATTCCTTTATTCTACAGTACGTTTCAGCTCAAATGAAAATGCAAAAAGAATAAAACATGGCCATATTCGCTGTTCGGTATCCGCTCGGATAGTAATAATTTACGAAACGCTTAAAGCAGATACTGCAACGAATTATTATGAAATATGGTCATGTTTGTCCCATCATAAGTGATTAATTTGTGTGCAATGAAATAATTGCAGTCGTTGTTCAAGAGGACTTTATTAACATTAAATTACAAATTCAGAGGAAATACGACTACCGTTTTAAATGCGTTTCGCTTGCTTTTTCTTTGACTTTTGTGTTTTCATCACTTTCTTTGGTCGCTTAGTAACTTTTCCATTTTCGTTTTGCGTTTTAACATTCCGCGTCATCATATTCTTGAATTTATAGAAGCCCTCTTCTTTCATATTACTATTCCTAGTAACGCGTTTTATAACCTCTTCCTCGGGTTTTGAAACCATTTTATTTTTGTTTTGTTGCTTTTCAACTTCATTATCTTTCAGTTTAGACTCTTTAGTCATGACTTGAATTCACGTATGCTTAAATTTAATTAGCGACGGATTAAAAATCGTCATTATAATAAGCCTACGGGATTACAGAAATTTTCCTTGTCAAACCCATTGACTTTGGTGAGCTTGTTTGTGGTTTTAAACTAGAAAGAGTTTCTAAATATAAAATTTATGGTAATAAAACCAGACACTACATTAAAAAAAAGTGTGTGTGCGTGAATTTAATATTATTCATTTTCTACTACATTTACATTTGACAAGATTATTTGTGTAGTAGGTACGTACCAATTACGCCTGTAAATAGCTTACTGCTTAATTATTACGCAATGCCTGTATATAAAGCGGTTAACTTGGTTCTTGTTCCAATTTTGATTCGATAAACCCGGTATAGGTATTGAGAAGGTTTTTCCCGAATTAAGAACTAATATTCAATGATGGTTATAATTCAAAAGTGATTCAAAACTTACTCCAAACGTGTACGCTCCATCCGTGTTGTTTTTCTTCCTCACTATGCCCCGCTTCCTGCATCTGTACAGCTGCCTCACCCTCTGGTAACGTCCTCCAACGCTTAAGAAGTTCTTTGGTTTTATCTTTGGTCTTATCGCATGCCTGCTTCCAGTTTGTGAAGTATTTTCGAGATACCTTTGGACTCAGGGATGCTTTTGAGTCCTGCCTGTGGATAATGGGGGCATTTGTATACTAAAATTTTTACGATACGTAATATATTCTTACATATAAACTTCCCGTGTCACAACTTTAGTTACCAAACTCCTCCGAAACGGCCGGACCGATTCTTATGAAATTTTGTGTGCATATACCAATACGCATGTCTGAGAATCGGCCGGCGTGTATTTTTCATACCCCTAAATGATAAGAGTATGGCAGAACAGCGTTTGCCGGGTCATCTATTAATAATATAATATACAATATTTTTCATGATAACCTCAAAGATAATTGCAAAACCAGATTCTGTTTATGAATATATATTAAATTACCCACTTTGAATGTTCAATATAAATGTTTCTATGACGAAATTATCAGAGTTTGAGATACATCAATACTTGTTTGAAGTAATGTGCAAACATTGTTATATTTATTCAAATTTTGATGAAGATTATTTAAAATTTTTGCATTTCGAATCTAAAGAATAAGTGTGATATATTATATAATCTCACAAGGTACAAAAAGCAAATAGCTCTATTTACATAAACGAGAAGCATTTACCTTTTGCAATAACAATAATCTTTGCTCATCTTGCTGTTTACAATAAAATTTAATGACTTTGTCATACCCTGATAATGATATTCTACCTGCAGTGAGGCTGGTCTGTTTATCGATAACTTTTGTATATGTTTCATTTTCCTGAATTAAATTGACTAGAGATCTTTGTTAAAGTCATCCTACTTCCTACTAATATTATAAATGCGAAAGTTTGTAAGGATGTGTGTGTTTGTTGCTCTTTCACGCAAAAGCTACTGAACCGATTGCAATGAAATTTGGTACGTTGACAGCTGGACAACTGGAATAAAACATAGGCAACTTTGTATCCCTATATTCCTACGGTATACGGATTTACGCAGGTGAAACCGCGGGCGCAGCTAGTAGACAGATAAATTACACATATAGTTATAGACACATATATGGGCGTAAACTCTATTGCAAAGAAAAATTTGAATTCTTAATGTGCAGTTAGATGAATACCTTGAATAATACTTTATTATCCAAGATCAAGCTCAATAAGACTCATTATCCAAGCCACTGCTCAATTTTTTTTAAGTCCAATATATAATGGAGCATTTGATTGTTACGTTAAGCTACACATTAATATGCAAATGAGTTAAATCAAGCTATCGATGATCGCTTACGGAATACTAGTTATTAACTGCCTAGATTATTTAGGTAAATAAACAAAATACCTAATAAAATCATAATTCAGTTGCTATATAGTTGATGGGTACATTGCTTCAAGTAAGATATCAAAAATGCAGGTATATAAACGGTTTTAAAGTCAAACGTTTTTGCATATTACTTAAGTGTGAGTGATATTGTTTTTGAGGTACACATGGACACTTTTATATATGCTTTATATATGCAAGCTCTTTAAAAAGTTTGAAGAAAGATAACTTATCCCTCGACCTTTGAATTAAAACTACGTTGAAATCACGTCATCATGTAATCCTATAAATATAAGATATCTTGGAGGTAGGACAATTTATAATCGCATGTTTTTTTTTCGTCTTATCTCACATATGTGATATTTGACATGTTTTTTCCGCAAAGCAAATTTACGTATCTATCTGTATCAACAATGTTTTTGTAGATAGTCACGGCGATGTGAAATCACTTTGATTTGCAAATAATAGGAGCGGTCACATTGGCGATCTATTAAGATCCGATTTCAGAAACAACATAATCGAGGTAGAGTAGAAGAACCCATTTTAGATAAAAAAAGGATTCAGGGATTCCACTTTTTTGAGAAGTACAATATTTTTATTACGCCTATAATACGTGTTTCGAGGTTAAAATAAAAATGTTTAATCAGATTTCAATTTGATGGGGGGTTCATGAAAGTTAAACGGGTTTAGTTTTACATAAAATATGTGATGATGAAAGAAAACTGTACAAAAACTAACACTAGCTATAAATAACAGAAATAAATTAAAAAAAGAGTGACGTAGGCCGCGTTGGTTTTCATGTCTTAAAGAATACGTACTTCATAATATACACAATTAGTTAAACATAGTCACAACATTCAGGGGTACAATAAATGATTCGATCTCACATGCAACGAATGTAAAAATAAAAACAAATCTCATACCTAAATTGGCTTAACCGTATAGCATTTTGTTATGTGTACCGTCACTGAGAATTGAAAAATGATGTATTCGTTTTAATGTACAGTACAGCCTTATTATACTCGGTGGCTAAATATTTCATCGATAAAAATAACTTATCAGTGACTCTTATTTACTTTTTTATTTTAATGATGATTGATCTCTGATTTTATCTCTAACTAAAAATAATGTGTAAAACCGTTGTAAAAACGTGACAAACAACAAATAAGATTGCATTGTTATACTATTTTATTCTTGAGATATTACATATTTTCCAAAATGTAAATTTATGCACTTCTTTCGGTCGCCGCTAAATTCTAAGGCCAGACAAATCAAAATACTACAAGTGTTTATAAAATATTTCCATCATTCGATGAAAATTTGTTGGTGACACATGACACCATGTGCGTGGTTTTATCAGTAAGAATATGAAATTACCTTCGACGGCTTGGGATATCCCATATGTAAAATTTCCCAAACAATATAAAATAGTTAGACAATATCTATATTCTAGGACTGCTAACAATGGTAGAGAGGCAAAATATACTTGAAAAGACGATACCTGTATTTAGTAAGTAAAATTGTATTAATACTCTTACATAGTGTTAATACTTCTTATTCGAACTTCCAAATATAATAATTATTAATAATAGTAATGCTATAAATAAAATTCACATATTTCGTAAAATTTAGTTTTACAGATCTGGAAACCATGTTTTGTGGTGTGGAATATGGCTCTCATGGATATTGTAAAAACTTATTTATGTTGGTAGTCACGACGGAAAGTAACTCATAAATAAAATGAGCCTTCTCGGGGGACAACACGTAGTTATTATTCAGAGACTACTCGTAACTCATTCGGAGATTCAAAATATTGTTCACATATATGCACAGTTTTTACGTAAAATTAGGTAAAAAAGGTTCTCGTTTATTATAGTTTGTTGTCAAATAATAGCGATAACAGTCGTCTAAAAATTTATTTATAGGTCTGTACTCTGTATAGTTCTGCATTCAAATACGATGATATGACCCTACCATGACGTATGCATTGACTGGTCGTCCAGGGGTTATAATTTGACCATAACCATAAATAAAAGACTACACTAATAATATTTTAAACCCAAATTAAATTTATAAGTAATAATGGATGTATGTTTATTACTCTTGCACGTAAACGAAAAGAAAACAGTCTATCGTATCGGTATGAAATTGGCGACACAGATAGATTATAGTCTGGATTAGAACATTTTTAGCCGGGTGCCACGTGTGTGACGCCGTAGGTATCATATCCATGTGATTGCGTAATGCATGGTAGTGTGTGTAATGTTTTTTTTTGTTGATGTTATGCATTTTTGTGTATATGTATACATTTTTTTTAAATTATAGCACTACTATTATGTATAAACTACAAGCGTTACAAATCGTAAAAGGAGTATAAAGATATTATTTCAAATATTAATATACATATATTTCAACTATTTTGTTAAACATTGCGGTCACAAATGATATCTAATATAAAACAAATCAGTCACACTTATTCTTCAATGTATACAATACGTACTCGGACAAATACATCATCCATAAAAACTAACTAACGACTGCGTAAACAACCCAATAAAACATAATATTCTATAGTGGGAAACGTTATTTTCTATTAAAACAGTTTTTATTGTGAGTCTGCACATGAATTTTACAGGCAATTCATAAACTACTGCTGTGACATATTATATTTGCTCCATTTCACTCGAAACGTGTTTTGAACATTTCTGATATGAATGCATTGCTTACTCAGTATTGGGATTAGAAATATTTAGGGTTTGAATATTATAATAGCTAGTATTTTAAAGTATGTCGGATAAAAAGTTTAATTACTATCGGATTATTTCATTTAATTTTATTTAAAATTGTTAATCATACTAATAATAAGTACTGCCATTATTTTGCCGAAATTCATCAATATTTTTCATTAAAAATACTGTCGGTATTTTATTTAAATATACCTATTGAATGAAAAGTTATATTATCCGTTTTTTATTCAAGTGATATTTAAAATAAAATAGTTCTCACAACAAACCATAACTAAAAAATTATGTTATCTTTTCTTAAAAATAACTTACAAAGGCATATATTTTATTTACCTCTCTAACAAATCCGTGATTTGTTGATTCTCACTTCTGTCGCACAAACAAGACAGCTTCGTGTAACACTGCACTAAAACGTATGTTACTCAATCTTTCGATATAAACTTATGTATGAGTATTATTTGTATAGGTGTCAACGTCATGATTGTTGGAGATCCGTATCTTATCAATAGAAAAAGCTGCGAATTGCTCCTCCGTTGTTTTTTTTAATAAGCCAGTTAAAAATAGAATCATAGGCTTCGATATCTATGATACGGTGGTAGGTTTGATTTGTGTGCTTGTTTGTATATATTTGGGCATATGCTTGTATGTATATATTGCTTGTATTTATTTGGGCATATTTATGAATACTGTGTATTTTATTAAATCATTATCGAATTAATTGACACAAAATAAATCAAAGGTGTTGATTTAGTTTTGTAAATTATTACAACTGTATTATAAAAAAAAAAGTATTTAAATAGAAATAAACTTTGTTCGGAATTTGGGAGTTGTGAATAATATTCTAACTTGACAGTTTAACTGATTTAATATGATACTAAGATAAATTTGTCATTAAACAACAACGTGAATGACACGCTCGGAATTAAAAAGCGATTATTATGTTATAAGTGTGATCATATACAAGAAATCTGATTAATAACGCAAAGTTATCAAAACATGTGACATGCGAATTACACTGACGATTTTTATTTGATGTTTATTTCATTTAAACCATATTCTTATCAAATGTTCTGTGAGTATTAATAATATGCATAATTAAGGTTTTTATTAATCCAGAATTCGCATAATTTCTTCTGTAGGTACCATAAGTTTCATATATAACATACACGACATTATTCAACATTTTTATAAACTGTAGCTGTTTACAAAAAATATGTACCTATCGTAAAGAGTAAGTATGCCGTAGGAACCACAAGAGACTACTTTCTTTGAGACGAAATAAATATTGCTGTGAAATAATCTCCAGACTTGCGAGACATTAAATTTAGGCTTGCGTTTTAAACGGTATGTTTTTGCATTCATTTTATAACTTACATACTAGATAATTAATATGGGGTTGCTCATTGGGGCTGTTTTATGCACGAACTATAAAACATACAACATACAACTTGTAATATATATTCCGTGGTTTTATGATAAGAGAGATTAGTTAGGCTGATTTACGTAGTAAAATTAAGTTTGCATTTTTTTTTCATTAAAATATTCATGGAAAAAATCAATATCGTTTTTCATACGGAACTTCATCTTAATTTATGATATAACATGGGAAAATCACGACATTTAATACTTAACACTATAAAGCCTAATTCGCTACGGATAATTATGCTATTTTTACAGAGCATTAGTGATTAAGATGGGATCGGAAGATAATAGCAGGAAGGTCGAATGTGTCCGCTTAGCTCACACTTTAGATGTTGTATCACATTGCAAAGATCACTTAATAGTGATCGTCTATTACCTTGTGCTTGAGTATTTTTAAAGCGAATTGAACTATGAAATAATGAATCCTGATTTTGTGTAGAACGGATTGTATTGCTTAGTATCTTAAATTCATGCACGTCTTTCGTTGCTACTTAATATTCTGGATTTTATAAATGTTATTTCTATGCAACATCGTGATACGGTTTTATAAAGCTTATTTGTAGTCTTTAAATAGATATCACATGGAGAAACTAGTTTACTATTTCCAATGTATTTATATAATAAATAAACTCATAAAGATACAATTCTTTAAAAAACAAAGAGCAGTAATTAAAATTATGTAACTTTTTAATATTTATTGCTAATAAATTTTAATTCTTATATATTTCACTTAAAGAAATTATCAAATTGTGTTTTCGTGTAATATCCGTTTGTTTCGTTTAAAATTATGGTAAACGTAGCGTTTATTGTACGTTTTAACCGTACCCAAAGTAGCCAACGTTTTTTAATTCTTAGTGCTCATTTTTATTCCTTTTATTGCACACCATACCTGTCAAGAGTTTCCTTCGACGTGTCGCTAGCCCTGGACAATTTCCGCTGTCTCACACTGCCATCTTCACTGGGCGACTTCTCTGGCGGGAGTTTCAGCTCCTTCTCCTGTTTGGCAGACTTGCTAGCTGCTTCCTCGTTCTTGACCTTCACGGGCGACAGGCTGCCCGGCTTGTCATGCCGTTTCATCTCCATATTTCCGTCTTTGACCACATCCTGGCTGTTTACCTGTAACAATACATAAATCTATATATAAATAATATAAGTATAATAATTGAAATGAAATTTAGATATTTATTATGTGCATAAGTTGGTATCTCATTTATGCATAAGCTGCTCATTAACCCCTTACCATTATATGGTGATGAAATTTTAAACATACAGGGTTTTAAGGTCAAGTTTAGGGTTAAATTGAATTAACATGGGGCACTCATATCCTGAAACAAACTGAGGCAATGATATAGAGATTTGGACGCCTTGGGCCAACAATAGAGCAGAGGACTCCTCGGCCCAACAATTTTCCAAAATTATAATATTGTACATATTATGTACTACCAAAGGAAAAGCTTAAGCCTTTTTCATTGTATAAACTCTCAGTCTACTCGGATTCGAACCGACTAGCTAGTTAATAAATAATTGAGATTATGCAAAGTCACATGATTTCTTTCAATTATTATATGTGAACTTCGAAAATAGAGTAACTGGATAAGAAAATATTCTGTGTTTTAAATAAATATTTCTATAGAGGTCTACTGAATATAGTTTATGGTACTAGCTTACCACTGTGCCCGCGTGATTTGTATACAACTTTTCAACCCTTATTCTAACCCCATTAACAACTCTAACTCTAGTAGTCTAACTGTTTACCAAATTTCATATTAATTGATTTAGTTATTCAGGCGTAACAACGTAACAGGTACAGACATAGACAGAGTTAAATTCGCCTTAATAATAAATCTGAATTCTGGCCTACTAAAGTTAAGTAATTACCGTTTTAAATCTGCGCGCTTTAGATAGCTGTTACCCAGCTGTTATATAAAAATTGTTTTGAAGTATTTCACAGAATATACACCCCTCATGTCAGCGAAAATATTTAAAATTCACTCCCATTTATCGTCTACTCAGCGTTTTTGAAACATTGATAAATTACAACAGAAATTCTGTTTAAATTTTATGAATTATACACGCCTAGTATAATTTGGTATGTAAAAATAGATTAAAAATCACAGTATCGGTGCTTACTCATATAATAGTTAAAATATTCATTCCATCTATACTATCAACACTATCGATACCAATTACTATATATATTAATATATTTAAGAGTTTGATTGTTTGTTTATTAATCACTAGAGAACAGTTCGGGTAAATACCGGGACTGCCTTTTCCTTTGCGAATATTTTCGTACAATATGCCATTATTCTTTCAAAATTTAATTATTTGTCTATAAAAGTAGGATTTTTTTAGAAATTTAAATCTTTTTAACGGATTTTAAACGCGATTTATTAATTATATGATATTACGTGGAGTAATATAATGAATAAATCGTGTTTGATATCCGTTAAAAAGTTTTTAATTTCTAAATGTATAATACTCGCGTAAAATCAAACACAAGAAAATGTTAGGATTTTTTTAGTCCAGTATATTTTAAATCGAAGAGATATCATATCATATGTTTACTAATTCCATTACAGATTAAGGTTCGCTCTCTGTATCGAGAGAGGTCGGATAAAATAATAAACGGGGACAGATTGAGGTGTGAATTATTGAAACTTCGACGTTGTCAGCCCACATAGGGATTGAGATAACACAGGGGCGTATCGTGATTGGCAATTTATTCGGATTCTTTTCTGATAAACAATGGAAGATAAATAACATACGAGAATTTCTTAAACAACACTCATGTAAGGTCTCGCCCAGTTTGTTATTAAAAAGGTAAAAGATTTTTTGTAATTTGTTTTGAAATTTTAATTATTGTGTAATAGTACATTTTTATAAACCCGCGTAAAGCGCATATGTGCACTATACATCTGTTCGGTTTTAAGATTTTAATGTATGCGTTCATATATTATGCGGTACATGCGTTACATACCACTAGCTTCGCAACCAAAAGCTGATATCGCAAAAGGTTCCCATAAATTCGACTCTGGAATGGACACGTTTGTTTTGCTGTATAAAATATGCAAATAGGAGGCCTCTTGGTAGCGTCACGGGCAACATATGGCAAATTTTACTGCCGAAAAACAAAACTGTATGGGTTTGTTTTACTGGCGTATTATGCAAGGTCGTTAAAACGATATGTCGCAGAGTCGAAATTAAAAAAGTAACACGATGTTTTTATTGGTCCGCTTCGCGGCCCATTGTTCCTGCAATATTGCTTTTAACATGGAAATCGAATGCCGTGTTTATTTACAATGGAAATCTATTCATATTTTTCCGGGAATTGTAATGTTTGAACGCAATATCGACGGCAAAAAAAAAAATTTTAAGAGTTGTGTATTGTCATATATGCGGACTTGATTGTGCTATATTTTATATACTTAATTTATTTATATATTATATTTATGTTCCATTCCTCATGTCTATGTGATAATTGTAGAAAAGATATAGACTACATCTGAAATGTGATTCATAATTTCTAAAAACTAACTACATATTTCTTTACAAACGATAGAGACTTTTTTATTGTAAATAGAAAATAAGCAGACGTCGTATCTTATAATCAAAATGCTTTATTTACGATAGAGTTTATATAAACATGGTTTACTTACTTTATAAGCGATATGTACAGCAATGGCTGTGCTAGAGTAAGTTTCTTAACTAAGTCCTTTCATTGAAGTGCTCGGTTAACTCTATTTACTGTCCTTAGTTTGAATAACACTCACAATAACTTGTTGTTAACGTTAGGGATTGTGTCTTACTAGAATTAATAAGACAAGTATTGGATCCAGTAATTCGATAATACTGTTTTTGTCACTTGGAAGGTCCTTTCAGAGAAAATAGGAACATTGTCATGAACTCCAATGCTGAATGTACTTTGAAAAATAAAATGTAATCTGTTTATTTTACTGAAAACTTACATTTAATGACAGTTTTTATTGCATTATTACAGAGATATAAAGACCATTTTATTCTTTCTTTACAATTATGCCTTACATATTGTCTATTAAAAAATACTTTATAGTACGCATCTGTCTCCGTTCTTGACCTTCAATCTCATGAGTTGTGATCCATACTTATTAGTCTAATAACTTTTTTACTCTTTATTTCAACGTGTAAATTATTTAACAAAATTTTTTTGTCACAATGTTCATGGGAAATTCGAAAAGTATGGAACAGTTTTGTGCGTCCCTGAGAAGACCTCAGTAAAGTTGACGATTGCACTTCGCAGTGCTGGAGTTTTTCATCCATAAAACGTAGCTTGTCCTCATATTAAGATAGTTGTGTAAGATACATAACATTAGAATACAATTTCACAATCATTTTATACAGTATTTTTATATATTTTATATGGTTTTGTTACACAATGATACACTGCTTCTAATTATATTTTTTATTGTGATCATTAAACACGTCAGTCGCGAATCTGATGATAAGACATAGATACATATTATGTATTTGGTATCAAAACCTTCATTAATATGGTATGAAGAAAAAGAGTGAATGCTATTTTTAGCACCTACTGTTCAAGTATGTATAAAAATATAGGACAAAAAAGGGAAGGGATAAAATGTAGAGTTCTCGTTTTATACTTTGCGTGAAAAATTGTATACGTTTAAGTAAAATAGATGGAGACTTTAAATAGGTAGGTGCGTGCACAAATCCTCATCAAACCATTTTGAACGCTCATTACTTTTAAACAAGTCGGTTTACATATTACGGTACTTATTTCATTTTATTCACCATACTTACATAAAGTGGAACTAAGAAAATTTGAAAGGGTTTAATAACGAGGTAAAATAAAATGGGTCGCTGCTTGACCCGTAGCTCATTCAGTAGCTAGTCTCATTGTTTTTCCTAACTCTTTATAGGTGCCACAAGTTAATGACATCCGGGCCTTGTTACTGTGTCACTTTGTGGACCTTTTGTCATCGTTTTATCGTCTACGTAAGAGCTATTAATACCAACGTGAAGTTTGTTAATGTCGCAGCGAAAAGAAAGTTGTCAAAATAAAGTAATGCGTTCCTTGGGATAATTAATTACTGCGACACTTTTAAGGTTTTATTCGAGAATTTTAATATTCCTTTATGTTTTTTTTTGTGACAACGATAAGATAACTTTAAATGGTTTTATGAATGCGTATTCAGTGTACGTCTATTTTCCCCATCATGAATTATCTTCGATAGAACAAACGTGGCTGAATAAAATGTGTATTCAGAGTGGATAACATAAATTTTAATGCTTTGTTTTATGGAAATATTCTAACCTATTAATCCTTTGAAATAAAAGATTAAACCAGCTTTTATTTTTATTACAGTACAGCAAAAATAAACACCACATAATCCAAAGTAAGCACGAGCATTAATGCGCTCCGTGCCGGGATTAAGTTATCGGCAGGCAATAGGTGAAACGATATGCCATGAAAAATGAGTACGAGGTGCTTGTGCTGCCTTATGTAACTTATCCTGATAGATGCTCCCGAGTGGATTCATATATATGGAGCTTATAACGAGTTAATGTGCCTAGTTTAGTGTCGTTTATCTTGAAGGACGAAACACCATATTAATATTGTTATTGGATTCCAAAACTGTGTTTGACAAGGTGAACTAAAGGTGCGTATAAAATAGCATGCGTTTTATTTTACGAGTCAATCCAGCGAAGTCAGGTTAAGTTGCTAGTATATTATGATGGTGCAAAATATCTTTTGATCACACGTCTTCTTATCTGAATAATCATTGAAGTGTCCTCCTCTATCTTCATGTCTTTTATGTTGAATTTACCCATAACTCTTACATTATAATAAAACAAATGTCGATAGAGTCCATAAATAGGGAAGCACAGTACCAGTATATACATTCAGTCTGGCTATATATAGCCCACATTTTATTGGCTTTGTGGAGTACTGAAACGAATATTTTATGCGACTATTCAGCGGCAATCTTTTAGTGCTCAGGTGGAAACAAAAATTCGGTTTTATTCAGATAAACGCGGAATAAACGTTAATGGTTTACTGGACTGTGAAACTGCAGTGTAGCGCTGCAGATTTCAATCAGATGATGATAAATTTGTTCAGTTTAATGTCGAGTAGTTTTCTAGTGATTAAATGTGGCGGATTTCTGGGCAACAAATAGTTGAATTTTTTTTAATGGTAATATCCAGTTGAATTTATAAACTTTTTGAATTTAAATTTTATATGGAATTGAATTTTGTTTTATTATTTCCTACAGAAAAGGATTTCAATTATATTACAATATTTACTGACGTGAGTGCTTTTACACACTTTTAGTCGTACCAGCTGCATACTTTTCAAATCTAATTAACATACTTTAAATTAATTACTATACATTTAAATGTAACACCTGCATTTTGTTGTAAATGTTTATGGACGAAGTTTTTGGAGACGGCACATATGCTCGTTTTCCCGCCATTCGCATAAAGATGAGGCATAAGTGGGGTAGACAAATACCGTTTATTTTTCTTTTTTTGTTATTGTCTAAATAAACAACGTGTTGGTTATGTTAATATTTGGAAAGTGCAATTGAGGCACGTATTGTCCCGTTTATATACTTAAACAAGTATTCATGCTTATTAGCTTTCCGCCCGCGGCTTCGTTAAAGAAAAAAAAGAGACAGTTCGGGGTTTTCCCCACTTAGTTTCCGCTCCTGTGGCATTTCTGGGACTAAACTACTCTATGAAAAAAGTGTTCTCGGGTCTAAATCTATATGAAATTTCATACTAATCGGTCCGCTAATCTCAGGAGCTGCTGGTCCAATTTGAAAAATTTTTTTAGAGTTAAATAGCCCATTTATTGAGAAAGGCTTAAGGCATAATTTATATAACATAAGGTACTACGTGCAGTTAGATATTAATAATATTATAAAAAAATAATCCAAATATATCACCGCCTTCAAAGCAATGCACAATATTACCACATACAGCCGTTGCAAGCGCCTCTAATAAGAAGGTATTTCGTATCGTTATAATATCAAGTTCCATACCTCCATATCCCGTTATCCGCAGTGGGAACATTTTTCATTCTGGGGATTTTGAGCGCGGTTGAATGAATGACGTAATAACCTCTGGTACAAACGAGCTAGCAGAATAACGTTTTGAAAATATTTGGAGAGCGATAAAACGATATATTGGATTAAATGCTTTTTAATTGGCCAAATAGTCACAATATTTAGAAGCCCGATATTCCTACGGGATACGGTCTTACGCGGGTGAAACCTCGGGGCGCAGCTAGTTTTAAATAAAAGTTTGTTTTACTGAAACTTATATACTAATTCATAGAACTAGAGGTAATAGTTAAATCTATTATCACTTCTCTTCTCTCCTCTACTATCTATTTCTAATTATTATATAAGTATTTAATAAAAGCTTTCAATTAAAATACATTTTGTCCATATAATTAAATAAGATTTTCTCGTTGCTAAGGGAAATGTCGAAGCTTTTTCCATCTAACGGTTCCAACGTTAAGAGGCTCGTAAGGAAACTATTAAACATTATAATGGGTTTCTTAAATACACATTTAGGGTACACTGGCAGTAGCCGTATCATTCTTGCTTTATACAATATTACGTGAGGTAGGATTTGGTAGCAGCATACTTCTTTTTACCGCACTATTTATGAAGACATTTTACGGCAATATAGTGTTGGGATAAGGTGTAACGCTTTTCTAAAAATTTTGGCACATTTTTGGGTGCATTTTTGCGATTTCCTCGGTAAAGGAAAATGTTCTGTGTGCATCCTCACTATGTAGTGATTTTATTCTCAATGAATCGGGAAAAATAGGATCGAAAATTCATTTTTAATCCACTATTCGTTAGTTTTTACGGATAATAATAATAAAATTTATGCATAACGAATTGAGTTACCGAAGACAAGACGTGTCATTTAGAAGTTACCAATAACATTAACAACCTCATATATTATTATTTCATACGTAAAAGAAATTATATCAAATGTAGCATCCAAGTAATAAACTAAAACATTTATGTTTCATATATTTTTACATACAGGATAGTTGAAAGGCACAAAAACCTAAGACAATACGAGTAAAAGTCGAATGAACTTCCGTGTCAACCGCCTGACCTACATCGCGACATCTTGTCCTAAACTCTGCATTTTGGCGTTTCTGAACTTAATTGTTTGCCACAGGTTAACAATGTTGATAATCGTTTACTGCTTTAGCCAAAGAGGGTTATAAATAAAAAAAGCAATAACTATGAGAAACCAGGAAATGAAGTACATATCACTTGAGCTGGGATTAAAAATCAAACAGCTAAGATGGGATATCGTTTGTGCTTCATTTATTCGTCGTTGCAGCCTTTTAGGACGTCCACTGTTGGACAATGGCCTCCCCCAAAGGTATCCAAAACGACCGATCACCAGCGGCCTGAGTCCAGCTTCTTTATTAGTTTAGTCAAAACGTAATTATTCATTTTAATCATTATATTCTAAATTATTCAAACATTAAAAAAAATAGTTATAAAACTCCAATGTACCTACATAATTCATGTAACTCAATGTCTGAAGTGTATTTCTTTTGGTTCAAATAAACTTTATTATTATTATTTTATTTAAAACACTTTTGTGCCTTCTGTAACTGTATGAAGACTCAAGGGATATTACGTTTATTCAATGTACAGAAATGAACGCTTCTACAGCTTGCAGATTGATATATTATTTACCATATAAATTGAGAAATATACCACATATCATAGTTCTCGCAATGCAATTTAGGAATCTATCTAATATAAACCAGTAAATAAAGCTTCAATTCGAGATAGCAATACTGCACGCTCCTTGAATCATAACAACTCGAGGTACGGAAAAGAATTCCCTATTTTCTTCGTGACATGACATTCCTTTTTTGACATTATTCCAAGTATGTCCAAGTGAATGGGTCAATAGCAGCTGGGAGGTTTAAAACGACGTATCTTATGTTTTAACACACTGAAACGTTCACCTGAATCACACTTGAATTTTCCTTTTCATCTTTGCATTTTAATAAATTGAAAACTTATCCATATAAATTATATACTAAACAAACAATATTTTAGTCAAGTCATAACACAGAATAAAGCAACGGTAACGACCATTGTCTACGTGACAACTACAATGGTTAAAATATTATCTTTTAAAAAATCAACAGCTATTTATTCACTTCGACGTTAAACGTTCTTTGAAAACGCAAAGAAAAAAGGCTACAATATTGCAAGTCATTGATCGTTTAGTCGCATTCAGCTACGCTTACTGCTTACCTGTAAATCGATAAAGTATCCAACACTGACCTATAAATATTTCTTTGTGAGACATGCCTTTCCCCTTTACATTATTGGTCTATAGCTTGGTAGTTTGCGGAACCTATGCGCCATGTATTACTGTTTTTGTAATTTGTATTACTGTTTTTGTAATTTAATTTGTGGAATTCATTGTTTTACTAATAATTGCTTATTCGTTGCATTTGCACTTAGAATTATTAAATGTTTTCACAAAAAAATATGTATATAAATATTGAGATAAAAAAATACAATGGTATTAACGCGAAAATATTGCATCATCATTTGAAATTTGACTATATTCCATTCTATTTGAATTTGATCATTCTATTTGTTCACAATCTCGCCTGTATTCGTTTTTAAATATCGTAATAAAAATAAGCTCTCGGTTCTGGATGGTTATAATTTATAAAAAAATTGTATTATGATATACGAAGGTTGTTACGGCTTACGAGGTATAATAATTGGACTCCACTGAAATAATCCACTGAAACTTAAGTATATTTATTGCATATAGTAAATTAAGGATGGGATTATTCTTCGTAAGCATAGCGTTTTTTATGACGGAATCATGAAACATTCACACTCAAATCAGAACCATTTTAAATTCTGAATACATATAAATAAAATAGAAAATTAAAATAATAAAATGCAGCCTTATAAATCGTAGGTACTTTGTAGATATGAGGTTTTAATTTATTTGAGTGGCTCAATACCATTACGAACGCTTCTATTGGACGTGATGAATAAGATGGTATATAATAATGCTATTTCATTATTGAAATTGGTTTATGAACCTTTTTATAAATAAATTTTAAGGCAATAGATATTTATTATTATTGTAATAATAATAATAATTAGGTTTACTACATTTATTAAGATTTGAAATAATGTATAATACATATAATTTGTTTTTAAATACAATTTATTCATTATATTATTGACGATATTCCATTTAACGGGCTTTCGAAATGAAATTGTGAATTTGAGATCTTAATTCGCGGTAAAATTTATACGCAACATATTTCGCAATATACAATCCAATTAAGATTGTTTTACAGGTCTGTCTCATATTGCGTTTTTAGGTAATTTTGTGAAATCAATTTATTTTTTTATTCGTGTATTTTTACTGAATGTTCATGAAAAACTAGATAGTCTTTACTATGTGCTAATAAAAAAATTGTAATATTTTCTGTGAATTAAGAATTTAGTCTTTAAAAGGATAAACGTAAAACTTAATTGATTACTTTTGAAAAAGGTTAATGAGACAGAGTTTAGATTAGCACTTACTATTAATAAATATTTGTAAGATATCAATCTAATCAATTTATTTTCACTCTAAAACAGCCAGCACTTGAACGTAATCAAGATAAGTATTGTTGCGGCTTGAAATATGCATTGTCCAATGGTAATCTAGCTAATTAATTCGTGCAGATTTAACTTGCCACGGAATGTTATGACCTTATTTACAAGTTATATAAAGCACTGCGGGCTAAAATTAATTATTATGCGGGATTCTGATTGAAAATCGTGGAGTCAACGTTGCTAACAATTCGCATTGACTCCTTAATTAAAACCATCCAACTGGTTATATTGGAATGTTTTAAGGTTTTGACGACGAAAATGTTTAATTATGCGAAAGTGTCAGTATTAAACAATTTAGGAAAGAGACTTTTATACTAAATTAAGGGAAGAGAGTTATAGAGTTATTTGTAGTTTGTTGCAATGTTATATATCCAGATTTGGTTTTGATTTCACAAAGGAAATAAAATGTATGTCCGTGCGTCTAAATATCGGAGAAAAGAGACGAATATGATTTCATTTCAAATACTTTAAACATTTCGCTTCTAACCTATACCTGCTTAAATTGAGTTCTACAGAATTATCAAAGACAAACCTTAACCGAGATTGAATAATAAGCTACGATCGATCGACCCGATATATTGAAAGATATACATCTACCAGAAAAGTCACTTCAAAAGTTCTGAAACTTCCACAAATCCTTTGTTTGTTTTATTGCAGAGGAATTATTTTCACACCAAAAGGGTTCCGTAATGTTGGCTGGGAGTAATGAACCGAATACTCATTTTAGGCCTCGTGTACATATTGAGTGGTTCCATTGACTATGTATTGTATTTCACTATTCGGAATTTAGTTGTAGCAAAGAGCTATATTATTTAGTGTAACTCTTTGCCTTTTATTATGTATTAGTACTATTTAGTGTTATTTATCAATGACTTATTTGTAAAGTATCATAACGATATCAAAATTTTGTGAGTTCTGCATAAACTATCGAATAGTTAAAAGTTATTAGTTAGTAGCAACAGTTATATTAGGTACTATAGTATAATGTTATATGTGTTTATTTAAAGATTTTTCGTAATTGTAAACAGCATTTAATTAAAACAAATGTGGCGAATGCAATTAATAAATGACAGAAATATTATCAGGTAATTATAGAGATCGGCCTCGCCCACTCAACCGATAAATTGATCGCAGTGGAGCCGCATTTGTTCGCTTTCCAATAAATGGAGAAACCCAACTTCTGATTTGACGTAATATGAGGGTTCGTTCAAAGTCCAATGTCGGAAAATATTATGAGTGCATTATGCAATTGGTCACTATACACACACCAGTGACAGGGTGAAAATGAGGCTTTTTAAATTTTTAGAGGGAAAATACATATATTTTTCTGTATACAATTTGTTATTATAGGGATTGGTTGAAGATCAATTTCAGTTAAGCATTTCTTAAGCACAATTTCCAAATCCGTCTCAAACGCCAAAATATCAACTGATTGAATTATATAGGTAACATATTAAGTAGCCATAACCATTTTCTATTTAACACGACTATAGAAAATAGAGCAAAAGTAAAAACTATAAAAGTTTCACCGCTGCACTGTAAATGTAATTACGCGCAAACCAATTATGACAATTTACGAGGGTTTCACTTTGAATCGTTGTAGAATATTTTATTTTTAACAATTTCCTAATATTTTTCAAAAACTGTTTCATTTAATTGCTGCTTTCTATTATAAATTCAATTATTTTTTTCGTAGTGGCAATACTATCGAAAATTTACTGTATATTCTGGATTACACCCACAGAAACTAAAACAAAAAAATAACAATAAAGCTTGTTGTACTTTTTCACTCAAATTATCCAAATAGACATTAATATAGTATTTTTTCGTATTAAGAATGCTTTTAAAATTAAAATACCTTGCGAATTTTAATCGAAACAGTCTGAAACCTGAAGTGCCTTTGGCAATGGGTTTGTGAATGTTTAAAATGGTTCAGGTGACAAGGGATCTTGAATTTTTAAAGCCATGCAAAAATTTTGTTTAAATATTATATAATATCTTTGTTTTTCATGACTAAATATTCTACTTAAGATATGAAATGTACAGTAAATTATTACATTAATAAAAATAATTAATTTGGCTTGATGATGTTTACGAAAACAATTGTCGAATTAAGGCTAGTAATATAATGCATAGGTGAACTTTAAACATACATTGGGAATAGACTTATAAATGTATATTATTCCAATTAAGAATAAATAAATCGCTTCACGACGAACTATATTCGTGTAGGTATGTATGCTGATAATTTTTTGTTGCGTTTTAATCGAAGTGAATATGGGTCACTCTAACAAAGTATTGGTTAAAGCAATTAAAGTGCTATCGTGAGCCATGCACTTGATAATATGTATGTATTAAACACAGAAGATGGGTAAAATCCAATTATTATTATTTTTATGTCATAGCAGCAACTGAGCTGATAGTTCGCCTGACGGTAAGCTATCATTACCGTCTATAAACATTCGCAGAGGTAGTGCCTTTGCGAATGCGCTGCCCGCTGAAAGAATGGATAGACTACTGGAAAGAAGGAATGGACTGGAAAAGATGGGTGGTATTTTCCCCGTGCAAGCTGGCTCGATTCGTGCCGAAGCGTGCTCTTTCAGTGTAAGAGGAGTTTTTGAGGAAGGTTTAGGCTATGTAACATCAGATACTACGTGGGTAAAACCGCGGAGTACAGTTAGTTTATAAGAAATACCAAAGTATAAATAAATACGTTGCTAAGTAATACGTGAAAGCATTGATTTCAGTCTGTGTTTTTACACATAATTTGAGATTTTCACACGTAAGGTTTAGTAGACACTTTCGGCTGGAATCACTGTTAATTACTATTTTAAACAAAATACTAAATCACGATTGATCACGAGACGGGATTCGAACCCACGTCTTTTTGCGATTCCGTAGCAACGCCTAGCCTCTCGGCCACCCGTGGTCTCGCTTCAGCAGTCGAATTTCTTCTACTCTTTCGTTTTTATGTGCCTAAGGGACACCCCATCTCGCATCAATGCTGTAAAACTAATAATTAACTAACTCGTCTTAACATTTTCAGAAGTAAACCAAATTTAAATGGGATTACACAGGCACTAGGTTTCAAATAAGAGTCATTAAATTCGGTTCGCACAGTCTAAAGTTCTGAGGTAAAAAACACACAAAACCATACAGTCGAATTGAGAACCTCCTTTTTTTCGAAGTCGGTTGAAAACTAATCCGTACATTCGTTTGTCATTTAAAAATTTATTTCGTTTCTAATTTAAATTCTTTCCTTGAACAATGAAATAATGTACGGTTTGAAAGTTTTTTAATATATTAGTAGAAACTAGACTGTATTAAACTGCATTCTTTCAATCCAGATATAATGTATTATTCGAGCAGAGTGTACTATTCTAGAATTATGTCATTGCATTCATGAACCTCGAGATTTCCTTTATAGTCAGTATTATTTGAAATTTGAAAGCAGGTCGACTAATTTAGTGCTGGTTTGATCGAGCCCAGAATAACTCCACTCTCAATTTTCTGAACTATGACTAAGCATGTGTGCATGAATTTAACAGTAAATTTGCAAAATATGTGTATCACTGTACGTATTTTGCAATATGTCGCTCGTAGAGTATATTTTGCTCAAGGGTCGCGTACATATCGGTCTTTGAAAGAATTTTTGGAATAGATGCAATTGCTTTTTTAAGTGGCGGTTCTGGTGGGTCGCCTGATGGTAACCGCTACCACCGTCCATATAAACAAACGAACTACATGCTGGTGTTCATATATTGCGCCTCTACAAATGGATTGCTTACTTTAAATGTTTGATATGGAAAAATATGGTAAAAAGTAATATAGGACTGGGCCTTGCCAGGCCTTTTCTTTACCCGTTACCCTTGTTAGGGAAAATGCACCGGCCCCTCATCCCCTTCCTTTTAACGAAAGAAACAAAGTAGCAGTCGCATGCATTCATTTTTGATTGAATTTTTTTGGAAAGGATGGACAACGACAATGGATATCTTCAGCCTCCGCACTCACCGAACGAAACACTATTTCACGCCGATATTCTGTAAGTGTGTGATACGTTCAAATAAAGAAATTCTTCAGCTTAATAGTATAAAAGCAAAGATTATTCATATAAAACTTCACTGTGGATGCTGTTTTTGTATTTAACTATTTTCTATAGCGAAGTAAGAGCGAAGTGATCATATAATCAGTTTTAATATATCTTTCTTAATTAATGTTAATAGAATTAAGAAATAAGTTAGCCCTTAAAACTTCACTTCTTTAGATATTGGAAATTTGGTTTACAAACATACTATTAACGTGTAAAATAAATTGATTTTTTAACGCAAATGAAACTATAAAGTGTATTCACGAATCTCAGATTCAAATGTATTTAATATTTCGAAGCGGGTCAGGTTATTTAGCTCTGCTGCTTCGATAACTCGAGTAGCTTTGAGATTTGTATTGGTTCTTGAAATTTACGCAAATTGGTTCTGTATATCACCATGCTTTCATATTTATTTTTATCGCAGATACCCCGGAAGGTTGGTAACGTTACGAGTGTACTAGCGTAAAGGGCATAAATGGATTTTTACTTCAAGTTAGACTGTTAAATATCGAAGTGAGTAATTTATTTACAGCCATTTCCTCCGTATTGAATTATTTTGGATTATAGGATACTCACTATCTTGAAGCAGTTAAAAAGTAAGCTGATTGTAAGATACGTCACTAATTCAAATGATTGATTCATTCCCGACGTAATCTGTATGACCAAATAAAAAAAAGACATAAATTAATCCACGACCCCACTAACTGACTTTCATATTTTTTGAAGATAGTAAGTTAATATAATCTGACAAATTTCTAAGAGAATTACTAACTAAATACCTGAGAAAATAACTTATTTATTAAGAACTTGGAAGGTACCAACTTGATCTTGAAGGTACAAAATGCTTAATCTCTAAACCTCTGAAGTTAACGGTCATCATCCACATATCTAAAACATTCTACAAGATATCAGCGCGGTAGGAATTGATCGCGAAATCTGTTGCTGTCTCGGGGACCATAAATTCGGTCCTCTCATACACTCCTTCATAAATGTCAATGTTGTTTTTGTCAATTTGTCAAACTTCTCCAGTGCTCGGACATCAATATCTGACTAACTACCCTTGGTTAGTGGCCTTAGTGACTAATTGTGATTTGTTATCAACTCTGTACCCCAATGGACACGTTTATACTCGTTCCTAAGACAAATCTGTACTGACACAATTAACTATATTTCACTTTACGCAATACATTATATATTCTGATTATGTAATTAAAAACAATTTTCATTAATTACATTCAATTTAACCAAATCAAACAATAAATCAATGTATGTAATACCTAACCTTACGATTATTTATAGCAAAAGTGCCTTTTTGAATTCTATCCCTGTGACCGAAACCTAGATAGAAGTTATGTATTGTTCCCAAAAGCGAAAGTGGCGTCGGTACGGTCAGCGTAATCTTAATTTATTTGTGTAGGTAACTTTTGTTTCTGACGGTATCATTTTCCAGGCTCTCGATGGTTCCCTTTGATAAAGGGTCAGCGTGAACTTGTTTGTGTATTAATCCATTTACCGGCAGCACTTTGGAAGCTGTTTGCTTAACCTGCCCGCTGCCAACAGGGTTGCTCTACACATCAAAGTAATTGCATTTTAGCCAGGGTTGCCACTTGTTTGAAATAACCTTTAATTGTTGGTTAGCGTTGTTGGTAAATATCGCTTTTTATTAGGGTCTTTATGTATTTGTAGAGATTTTGTCAGTTTGTGTTATTGTCTGTTTGTATGTGAGTTGATCACGTTAAAAATCATTTTTATAAAGATTATTGTAAAATTTTATGTGATCATAGAAATTTAAGATAGGTAATATGGGATACAACGTAAACGAAACATTTGTAAAGAATTTTTTTGGTAAAGCATGCAACCGGGAGATAACAAAACATTTACAAATAGTTATCTAATTAAATAAGATGTCCTTAGATATATTTTTGATCGTAAAATAGAACCTCTATTTTACGATCAAAAACATTGTACGGATACTTGAAAAATAAATTATGAAAGATAACAATAATACTAACAATAAATTGTTTGACTTGTTCACTAATTCACAGCATAACTTGCTCAATGAGACACTTTTATTGCGTTCACCGTGATTTTCATAACCTAATATATGATATAAATTCGAACGGGTCTAGCCCTGGATAATATCTAGGCTATTTATCAGGAAAATGTAGCTCATTAGTAAAGCACACTGCTAGCAGAGCATGCATCAACCTACATATTTAGTGAAACTATTTACGGTACAATTACGTTACGTCCCGTGTTTATCTTTTGAATTGGGTAATTTTCTGTTAATATCAATCTTCATTTTAGAGTATATTTGAGAATAGATGTTTAAGTCATATAATAATCGTGTTTTTATAAGCTTTCTGCATGGAATTTTCGTAGGTTATTTACAATTCAGTGTTTTTTCATTCAACAATATTTATTTTTTTGGTCAGTCAAGAACAGGTAGGGAGTATAGAAATTAGGAGATGAATAATAGTTGACTTGCTTTTGCCCACGGGTTCGCACGCGTTAATTCGGAGTAGTTTTATAGATGTTTTGTAGATATAAACCTTCCTCTTGAATCACTTTATCCATCAAAAAAAAACCTCATCAAAGTCCGTTGCGTAATTTTAAAGATTTAAGCATACATAGGAACATCTGGACAGTGAAAGCGACGTTGTTTTATACCATGTAGTAATGTTAAATATTAATTCACTTTTCTTAATTACAATTGTCTAACAGTATAATATCTGATTCATTAAGTAGAAATTTGATAGCCACCTCAAATAAAAATAAATAAATGTTTTAAATATTAACCAGTTACATAAGATGTAAGATTTATAACGTTTGAATTCCAGCTTTATTTTCTGTGCATAAATAAAACTGTTCCTTTTGTCTATCAGATGCTCGGACGCTCATTTCGAAATGAAGTGAGAATTTTTAATACAATATCCGTTTCTTGGAAGCTCTATATGAATGATTATATTGTACATATTTAAATTTATATTACATAAAAGGCGGTGAATATTTGTAATGCTTTTTAATCACGTTGTCTTTTTTAACATAGAATTATCTGACATTGAAGGTTTTGTTTAATTTTTAGTTTCATAGCATTGAAATGCTTTATAAATGAGAAATTTTGAAAGAATAGAAAAAAAAAAATTCTATTCTAATCCTGCCTCGTGATCAAATTTTTTCTATTCTTTCAAAATTTCTCATTGAAGGTTTTGTTTCAATTAGTTTATATAGCACCACTTAATACAAATTGGGTTATTTATATACTCGTAGGTATAAATATTTTCAATTGTTCATAGGATAGCAATTGTTTTAATGTAATTCTTTCATAACTTAATGATATGTACTGATAATTTTTTCTAGTAGTAAATAGTAAGTAGAGAGTAGGTAATATTTTAACATTCATTCATTTCATAGTAACTTCGTTACATTTCAGTTAACAATCGTGTGTTATAATTTAATTATGAATTCGCGAGCTGAATTTATGAATTATTGGACTGAATGATTATAATAGCTGCGTTTAATTGTCTCGTTGTATATGGAAAACACTTTGAGCGTGTCATTATGTATTACCAGCCTTTTCTCCCGGCTTCGCACGCGTTAAATTCGGAGTAGTTTAAGAGATGTTATTATACGTATAAGCCTTCTTCTTAATCACTACCTACCTACCTATCTATTAAAAAAAAAACAAAAGATCAATTTCGTATTTTGAAATATCTAATCATACATACAGACACGGGAAGCGTTTGCTTTATATTATTTAGTAATTGTAGAATAAATTGATTATCTCAGCGATAGAATCACATGACATGAAAGTTTTAAAGAAAGTTAGCGTATCGTACGCATTAGCTATATAGATTTTACAAAATCAAAACAAAAATAGCTTTTATGAGAATTGTGCCTGAATTTTCTGTGCCTTTGATTGATTTCTAATGCCAATATTATTTATCCCTGGCGCCACACTTTCTCACTACTTCTTCAACCACACTACTGCCACTTCCTCGAATCTTCCATCCCGGTGGAAGGGATTGAATTCGATTTAATTAATCTAAATATAGATAACTCAAAGGAGACTGACTGACACAGTGATCTGTCAACGCACAGCCCAAACAGCTGGACGGATCGGGTTGAAATTTTGATGTTATGACGTTGACATCCACTAAGAAAGCATTTAGATAAATTTTGCCCCCATAGGGGATGAACATTTGTTCAATGAAAATTTATTAAGACGGCGCGTGAGCAGCTTCGGGCAACAGCTAGGCTAGGCTAACAATTGGCTTTGAAAAACACTCGCAATGGCCCTTTAAAAACGTAATTTCTGGTTATTTCCAGTCTTAAGGTATATTTAGTTATAATGAAACCCAAACCTATCATTATTCATACCTCTACACCCGCTATCCATGGTACGGGGAACATTTTTCATTCGCATCGCATCCGGATTTCGAGCCGGATAGTCGGATGACGTAATTTCCCGTCGGTCCTCTTATAAACCTTCAGAATATTATTAAATCGATGTTGTTGAACGCGATGGAAAATATTTCAGTTCTTCATTGAGATTTAATATCTCGATAGGATTTAGAAAAAAGAAAGAAAGATAGACATATATTTATTGTCATTAAAAAAACCGCAAATACACAGCAAAAATTAACACTTCTATGAATACCTGTATAGTACCTATCGATACATTTAATTAGCTAACAAGGAGCAAAACATTAACGCCACTCTCATTAGTAACGTATTTCTTTTCGTATAATGGTATAAAAATCACTAATTACCAAAAACACGCAGTCATTAGTACAGCTATAGAAACATCTATTTCCAGAGCAGATATAACAGCGATAATGCTTCTAATACGAGCACAATACACGAGGAAACAAAGGCCTACTGCTTGGAAATGTTTGAATCCGAATATCTGTACCAAATACACAATGCCTTGATTATCCGTTATTATTATATTTGGTATTGTTTTGTTAATTTCGATGCAGACAGTATCTTTTGCTTATATTTCAAAAAGCTCTAATGAAAATGTTCTTGGAATTAGGATGATTGAACCATGGACATTTTTTCATGAATGCTTGTTTGTACTATGTTAATTTTATTTATGTTATAAGTCGACTTTAAAAGTAAGGTTTTAAATTGGATGTGTATACTGTATCTATATAATTATATTGCTAGGAACAGCACAGTTTTTGGATATTTTAGCAGCTTCTTAACACGGTTGCTAAATTGCATGGGTGTGTATGTTGAATTGAAATGATGTCTCGAGGTGTGCTAGGTAAGTTCCAATTTAGGGAACAGTTTTTCAGGCGGCCAGACTTATTTTCTAACCCCCGACGCATACAGAGCAGTCTTATAAGTTTTATTTGCTTTGGGTATTTACTTGTGGTACCGCATTTCTTAAAGGAATAGACCGATTTTGATACGGTTTTTATGCTTTTCAGTTTTGTATTTAAAAACCAGTTTTCTTGCGGTGGTCTCTTAGCTGTGTTTGGTTAATATCGGTCTAGTAGTGTAGAACTTTTCCAAAAGGAGGTATGGCTTTTTTGGCATAAGACGATATTACTATACTATAATCCGAATTGGATTAAGTTAAGGTTTTTTAATGTTTTTTGTTAACTTGTTAATAATATTATACGTTCTAATGTAATAAAAAGTATTACAATTACCTGGGGTAACGTTTAATTCTGTATACTGATAGATTTAAAAATCCCTTTTGAAATATTTTAGTTAATTACTATATTACACGTATCCCATATAGTTTTAGACATCTGTCACGAATTCTGTATGCAACTACGGTTAGGGTTTATGCCAATCTTCTGTGGAGTGATTTCCCCGGAGAGGCCAAGTCGTTAATATACTAGCCAAAATTTTACGGAGCCAGTCTCAAAACTAACTTCGGAATATGTTTTTCTATCTAACCATACTTTTAAAATGAAAAATTCCGTATGTGTTCGTAGACGAAAGTTTTTATATGTAATCGGATAAGTGGATATAAAAAGCATTTCATTTGTATACAGGGAAAGAGCAATTTAAAACCCACTAAGGTACGAATGCGAACATTATTTGGCAAGCACAATAAAATTCATTTACATACAAATTGTGGTTAGGGTACCTCTTGCGTAAATTTTTCGGAGAATATAATTTTTTATGGTTTTTTTCTCGTGAACAAGCGTTTATCACGTTGATTTTTTAAACCATCTTTATGAATACAAAGTACCAGTTTTTACGAATTTTAACTAATAACCAAGAGTTAAGACATATAACACTACTTTTTATTTAAATTTAACTTATTTTATCCATCGTTTAAAATTTAAACCGTACGGTCTCATAATACAACATAATTATTACAACAACAATATTTAAAACTAATCTGAACTAATATTATAAAAAGGGAATGTTTTTGTTTTTGTGGGCATGCTTGTAATATCATCACACAAAAACTATTTACGGTATACGATATCAAAAATTATTTCAGCATCAGAAAACTACATCAGCACTAAGTGATAAATCATCGTAAAAATCACGTGCGAAGACTGGCTTCTAGTGTAAAATATAATTGCAGAACATTGAACAAAATATAAAGGTTTGCTTTAGGAAAACAATCATATAAAATACTAGCTGCCCCCCGCGGTTTTACCCGCGTAAGTCCGTATCGCGTAGGAATATCAGGATAAAAAGTTGCCTATATGTTATTCCAATTGTTCAGCTATCTACGTACCAAATTTCATTCCAATCGGTTTATTAGTTTTTGCGTGAAAGAGCAACAAACACACACACATCCTTGCAAACTTTCGCATTTATAATTTAGTAGGATTAGTAGGACTTGAAAATGCACTATGATAAAAGGAATGCAAAAGTTTTCAACAGAAATCTAAAAGTGTTAAATACCTAGTTGTGTAACTACCTGACTCACTCCTACATATACAAATTATTATAAAGGATTGTTTTAATTAAAGCAGTTATTATCTCGGTGCAGTGTAACAAAGCCAAGTGCTTAAAAACTTAAGGAAGAATAATTTTATTTGGCCGGTTTATTTTAAAACTGCGCTCAAGCTTTTTGTTTGTTTGAACTTCACGTGAAAATATTATTTGGTTAAATTTTTTAGGCCGCATAGCGTTAATTTGCGTTTGTATTGTATTGTTTCATTTTAATAATTATGTAAATGAAGTCAACGAGAGTTGAAGCACATATTTTCTACTATGACTGATAATGATGCGTAGTATATATATTGTGTGTGAACCTATGCAGATATAATTATTGTAAAAGTATGCAAAACACAAAACAAAAAAGTATGTACTCGTTATGAATAATAAAAACATTGAAGAGATTATAATGTCGTTTGTTTTTTATGTTTTTGCTAAAAAATAAAACTCTTTTAAAAAATTGGTGCTTCTGAACCCGCCTGAGTTGACCCGTAAAAACGGAGTATATAATATATATATATAATATATATAATATATATATAATATATATAATATCGCTTTAATGATGAAGCTGGTGTGTATGAAATTTCGAAATCGATTCTCTAGGTTGAAAGCTTATTTAGAAGTTAAATTAATAAAAATATTGTTGCATTAGTATGTTAATTTACTTTGTAATATGGCTGTTTCCTTTACTATATGATACTTATTAAACAATTAGTCATAAAACTATGTGCACGTATTTATTTCAATAAAATCTTTTTTATACGGCAAAATAGAATTGGTGTGGCAAAAATTTGCTAGTAATAGTAAAATTTAGTTTAAAAATTAGCTTATAAAATGATCAAAAGTATAATCTACATTACGTAGGTACTAACGACCCTAAAAGATTTATGGAACGTAAAATTTACAGATCAGATTTCGCAGTCAGTTTCTTATTTTATTGGTGACTGCAACCAACTGGGCTAATTGAGGAACTAGTTTCGCTTTGCGAATTTGAAAATATTCTTATTTGAATTTGATTTTCATGAAATTTAAATTAGTTCGAAGTTTTAATTGATTTTTGCATTTTTTATTTTAGCTAGTATATTCTGGTTTTTAGGCTTCTTTTTTAAATAATTCGAAAAAACATCACTAAAATAAATTACTTTGGTCTACAACTTATACTCAACGGATTTTATTTGCAAAGAGCTTGTAAAGCAGAATGATAGCGGCAATATTTACGTTTATGGCATTTCCGATGATTTTATGAAAAGGTATATTATGTGAATTGTTTCTCCCGCATTGTCAAAAGAAAGTCACTAGATAGTTTATCACTCAAAAACTATTATATACCACCATGCACGATGTGGGCGAAACCGCGGAGCAGAATTAGTATGATATAAATACACTAGAATAAAAACGGGGAAATAAAATACGGGTCTCAAATGGTTTTAATTGTTGTCTAAGCTTACAAATCGTACAATAAATACACAAAATATAAAATATAATAATTTAGAATTGGTAACCACAATCTATATAATATAACTTCTTACGTTATCGTAAGAAGTTATATTATATAGATATATACCTTTATATATACTATATACCTTGTGTATATTATTATAAAGCTGTAATAATATATTCTTCAGCATACATTGAATACTTATACATTATGGTGAGATTTCCGTATTGAAAGGGTGAAAAATAGACCCTTAAGCCTTAGCTGTCATCTCTCCGTCTCACACGGGGTAGGCTTATGGAACTATAGTGTATCAGTGTGACTTTTCTATATGTATATCTATCTATCTAGTTCCCTCCATGTATAGCGGAAAGACATATATCATTATTTTCATTTTGCAAAATAAATGAATAATAAATGTATGTTTTATTTCAATCTACACAGTGGAACGCCATAAATGTGAGAATATTGAATTGTGGTTGTCATGTTATACCAGTACCAAAAATTGTTAAAACCAAGTTATAATTGAAACGTAGGAAATTCCTTCTCGTGTTGATTTCATTTGGACAGTTCTATTTATTAAACAAATGCACCGCATTCCTGAATATTTTATTAAACCGTAGAAGAGGACACAGCTGGTGCTAAAAGGATCCATGTGGGCAGGATTGCTTTATTTAATACGTTTCACATTATAGCCGTAAGCGGATTGTTATTTCCGAAGTTTTTAAGAAAAATCGCATTAAAAACGTTTGGTTCTATACGACAATTTTGTTGGAATGATGAATTTTTTATACTCAATCACATTTATTTTCGTTCATTACTTTCATGTTAAACCTAACTAGGTATTTTACCAGTATTTACAGTATTGCATTCATTATTTTAAATGTAAACCACAGACAACATAAACTAGATAGATAAGATAAGATGTTTTACATTATACAAAAATATAAGTGTAATTACATAAAACGTTAACCTGTTGACATATATCCGCTTATTTCACATTTCCCACTTCGTTCCCACTACCCTGCATTCGAGCAATATTTGCACGGAAACAATGTCTGTTCCCTTTTCTTTTACAAATAACGATTGTTGTCACGACTTGGCTAGATTGATGTTTTACGTCCCATTTTAATTATTTACATAAAGAATTTCTCATGTTTCTAACGTTGCCGAGGTTATAACGCAAATAAATAAAAGAGCTTAATTAACTACATATTTGCCCTATAGTTATTGGAAATCTTGGGCGAAATGTTACCTCATAAGTATATTTATTATAGATTTTTGTATTTACAACTTGGTCTCCTACTACGAGGTAACAAAAATGATTTCGTTCATGTCTTTACGATCCCAATATTACAGAGTTAAAAAATTAACGCGTAATTACATGAGAAGTTTTAATTATAATTATTGGTATTTTTGGGTGTATCCCTACACCATGATTTTTAAATGTAAAAAGTAAATCTGTCAGCCTGTCTGTGACCCCTTCACACGTTAACTATTGACCGGATTTAGGTGAATTTTCGAACAGAGATATATCATACCTTAAAAGATTATATTAAAGGCTATTTATTCTATGAGTAAATAAAACAATAAACTGAGGTGACTGAAATAGGGAAGGGAATATGGAGGTGCTTATACCACCACGCCGTAACGTCCAATGCACGCGAGCGAAGCCACGGGCGGAAAGCTTCCTACTAATATCATTAACGTCAAAGTTTTTGACGCGAGTTAATCGTATATGTATGAAATTAGGCACAGTGATAGAATATAGTCTGGATTAGCACAGAGGTTACTTCTTACCCGGGTACCCCACGAGTGACGCCGCGGGTTACACCTAGTAGAACCATAAATTCTACCTGGCTACAACTATGTAGCATTATTAATCATAGGAAATATTTAATTCGATCAGATCAAAGAATTCTTTAGCTTATCGGTTTAAAAAAGATCTTTATTAAACTGGCGTTTTACTACGCTTTACTGGTTGACTCCTAAAAAGGGATCTTAGTTCAATTTGAATTTAACTCGAGTCTGTTAGAAAGGTGATTGGAATGATCGCTTTTTGTTTAATACGTTTATTGTGTTTGAAGCGTTTTATATTATGTAAAGATGAAGATATATATTTAATAAAATATAGGATCGATTGGCACTGAATTAACGATTGTTTCATACGTATGTTAAAATTGTCTTGGTGTATAAATCCTATCCTATTCTACTAATATTATAAATGCGAAATTTGTGTGGATGTTTTTGTGTTTGTTGCTCTTTCACGCAAAAACTACTGAACCGATTACAATGAAATTTGGTACGTAGGCAACTGGACAACTGGAATGTATAATCATAATCAATACATACATGTTATATCTCTTTTAAGGAAATGTCTAGTCTAATTGTATTAGACTAGACATTTCCTAAGGCTGAAATACTTTACATAGTATGAAGCTGTTACCGCCTGGGGGCAAATGTTTTTCTTTTTCTTAAAATTATAAGATTACTCTATCTGGCCTCTATGACACCCACAGAGAACTTGGCTTTTTAATGGAAAAGAAATTTAAAAAATCGGTTCACTTAATCCAGAGATTATCCATTGCAACCTCACAACCCCACAGATTCACTATATACTTACAGATTGATTTACTACTTATAAATATTAGTATGGAGCACAGATAATATTATACTAAACTAGGTGTTATATTATCTGTAGTATCTAGATTAATAAAATATATCTAATCATAATATAATTAACAGCATAATTATGAATAATTCGATTTATTTTAAATGAAATTATTTTGGTAATTAAAGACTTTTAAATGGATTTTAAACGTGATTTATTCATTATATTATTAACTCGACGTTTTGAACAATTTACAGCGAGCGTGGTCACGGGAAGACAGTTCCGTTTAAAAGTCTTTAATTTCTAAATGTATTATACTCGCGTAAAATCAAACATAAGAAAATACTAAATTATTTTGGTTAAAAACATATTCCTCTCTTTGAAAACATCTCAGAAAATAAGTGTCTTAATAAAGTTTCACGGTGACATAAATGTGTATTTCGTTCCCAACTCAAGACAAAGTAATTACTCTCAAGATATTGTGAGTCAGATAATGCGAGTACATTTCTGAGTTTGAACTTTATGATATTATATTTATTTGCAATTTTATACCGTCAGTAGTATGACGTTTATTTTTTTGGATTTGTATTAGTAGGCGAACCAAATATCTTTTACTAACGAACTTCTACTATATATAATAGCGTATTATTGTGACAAATATATGTATGGATACCTATTTTAGGATGAATTACTGTATTATGTTAGAAACTTAAAAAATGTATATACAATCTATCTTTCCTTGATAGCAAATGTAACTAAATTTTATTTATTATTGTTACTGCTATCAAGCAATTGAGTGATGGGAGTGATTTTCATATTTCTATATTTATGTAAATATAATCTTATTAAATTACGTTAACAGTTTTTGTAAACAAATACCAAAGTATACTCACTTGCGCTCTTGTCCCCGGATCTTAAATTTCAGACCTCGAAACTTTATTATAAAATAACCGAAAAATCACTAGACTAAAACACGGTCATTTTTGGCAAATTACGTATTTTCCACAGATATGCGACACACGTCTTATCCCAGTGAAATCTTGGCATCTACTGGGTTCTACTGGTGTCAAACATGCATTTGCCTAGTAACTGAAAAGCTCATGTAGTCTTTTCCAACAGAAAACAGCTTTGCGGTTATTATTCTAAGACTGCAGTTCGTGCATTAAGATACATATGTAAATAGTAAATAGTTTTTTAGTACGTATCAAAAGACTAGGTTTATAGTAACTAATAAAACTCATTTACAAGCATGTCATCTAATCCAATATGCAGTGATTTGCCAGACAGTGACAATGAAAATACTGTAAATGTTATTTATATTTAGTAGAAGTTATTTTTCACAGATGTCAATGATTATATCGAAATCATTTATATGAAAACAATACATCTCATTGTTCTATGATAATAATAATCGTCGTTTCAGCCGTGGGACGTCCACTGTTGGACAAAGGCCCCCCTCAAAGATTTTTACCACGACCGGTCACTGGCGGCCTGCATCCAGCGGCTTCCCGCCACTCGGATCAGGTCGTATGTCCATCTCATGATAATATACAAAAAACGAACGTAATTATATAAAACTAAAAGTGCCATATTCTATTGATAATGGTATCAATTCCGAACAAATTAGTTTGGCACGGTGTTAATACTGTGTTCTATCAAAAGTTAGTTCAGAAGCTGGAAAATGATGGTCACTTGCGAACTTTTACGATCAGTTAGCATATCCTCGTTACCGTAAAACATCGGGGTTCAAACCCTTTTGGGCGTGAGATAAATTTCAAGAGCTCATTTTCATGTGAGACCTGCCGCTTGCTCTAAGTGTGTGCTTAATAACTTGTCTAAGGATGGATACTTCTCTTTACAACCAAGCTTTAATGAAGAGTTTCGAATGGGCAGTGTTAATATAGTACAAATATTATGGTGTTATTTTTAACGCAAAAATTAAAGTGATGATGGGCTCATTTTGAAAGAAATTGTTTTTAAATAATTATTTTTAACAAAAAAAAAACTTAACTGCCTCCAAATTGTAAGAACTAGATCAAATTAAAAGAGGATCATCTGACAAGTAACAACTTTTGAATGTTAAATAGAATCATCAAAATCGGTTCACCTAAAAAAATATGGTGACAAACACAAAAAAAACTGTATAAGTTATTCTCCTCCTTTTTAGAAGTCGGTTATTTAACAAGTTACAAATCTATTTAGACTCGTAAGTTGTAAGATAAGAAGAAACAATAGGACTGCGTTTCTTAAATTAAGTGAAAACCTTTTAATAATAATACCATTTATTTTAACTTATGATGATTAAAAATACTTTTTAGAATATTGCTATAATTTTGCACGTGCTACAATATATATATCCTATTTTATATACAAAACATCATCCATTACAACTTGATATGATTATTACAATATTAGTCGTCAGATTATAAAATTAATTAGAAAAATGTTATTTCACCCTTTCTTCTAAAACAAAAACATAGATTCGTATTATAATATCAGATGGTTAGTTCGACATAACAGCAAATACGGTCACCTTCATCCTCAGTTACGTGGAGTTTAATACTTTTAAAAGTGCCTATATTACAAAATTGCTTACTCAGAAATGGGCAACATTGCAGGCGCAGAGAAATAATTTCATGGGAAAATTCAATTAAAATTCAAATGAAATAGCAAAGCCACTCCTAATATGGGAACCTTTTCAGTCCGTTGAAAGGTATTCATTTTGCAGGATTATGTGGAAGATGCAGTATATTTCATTCGAATTTCTTTTAACTGAATTTTTGAGTTAAGCGTCGACTTCAAGTGAAGGATTTGATTGGATTGGAAAAATATTTCACAATAGATATAAATGAAACGTAGCATCTTCCTGTGTTTAAAAACAGGTTTAAAGAATCATTTATTCAAACTTAGAGTTAATTACATGTTTATAGTTTTTCATTAACTTGGCTATTCCAGAAATGATTGACATAAATTAAAGAAAATTTAACGACAACGCTAAAATAAACGATTTATTTATAAACGATTTTTTAACGAATACACTAAAATTTAAGAAACGGCATTTAATCATTACATCATTTATCCGATCTCTCAAACACTTTAAAGCAGACCACAACAGCCAAGGAATAAATTGCGATTTAAATCAGTTTAATGGTATTTAATTTCTCTATAAACGAAACGTGTAAATTATGTGTTTAAGCGTGTTTATCAGTAGATGAATAAATATGTAATCCGATAAGCGAGTATGATAATGGTGATTGATAAAAATTTATGGTAATAAGTATGGTTTTATGGTAGGACTGAAAAGTTTATTACATACTGAATGAAACAATATAGTTGTGTGTAAATCGTCTCTTGAAACCTTAGAACCACTATACTTAGTCTGGCCATAAATACTGTTACACTTAATTATAAAAAAATATTACATTTGAATTTCGAATCTGTC